>NC_069504.1:520482134-520624634 GCF_027579735.1 Bombina bombina
CATAATTTATGCTTACCTGATAAATTTATTTCTCTTGTAGTGTAGTCAGTCCACGGCCCGCCCTGTCTTTAAGGCAGATCTAAATTTTAATTAAACTCCAGTCACCACTGCACCCTATGGTTTCTCCTTTCTCGTCTGGTTTTGGTCGAATGACTGAATATGACATGTGAGGGGAGGAGCTATATAGCAGCTCTGCTTGGGTGATCCTCTTGCAGCTTCCTGTTAGGAAGAGATATATTCCATAAGTAATGGATGACCCGTGGACTGACTACACTACAAGAGAAATAAATTTATCAGGTAAGCATAAATTATGTTTTTACTATACTGGCGCGCAGAGCGCTATGGCTTATATCATGGTCAGCTGTCGTGACTTTAATAAATAAGCTTCTTAACTTCCCTTCAAGGGGCAGACCCTATTAGGGCCTGGTTTGAAGGAGATCATTTCTAATCCTCAGGACAGGTCCAAATCAAGGGCCAAAAAAGTCTAATTTTCGTGCCTTTCGAAACTTCAAGGCAGGTGTGGCATCAACTTCCTCTAAGGCAAATCAAGAGGGTATTTTGCTCAGTCCATGACGGTCTGGAGACAACCGGACCTGGAACAAAGATAAGCAGGCCAAGGAGCCTGCTGCTGCCTCTTAGACAGCATGAAGGAACGGTCCCCTATCCGGTAACGGATCCTGTAGGGGGCAGACTTTCTTTTTTCGCGCAGGCGTGGGCAAGAGATGCCCAGGATCCCTGGGCATTGGAAATTATATCCCAGAGATATCTTCTGGATTTCAAAGCTTCCCCTCCGAAAAAGGGGAGATTTTACCTTTCACAATTATCTGCACGCCAGATAAAGAAAGAGGCATTCTTACATTGTGTACGAGACCCATCCAGTTCCAAGACAGGAACAGGGACAGAGTTTTTCTCAATCTGTTTGTGGTTCCCAAGGAGAGGGAACCTTCAGACCTATTTTGGATTTAAAGATCTTAAACAAATTCCTTAGAATTCCATCATTTAAGATAGAAACTATTCGTACCATCTTAACTATGATCCAGGAGAGTCAATAGAGGACTACAATGGATTTGAAGGATACTTATCCTCACATAATGATGCATAAGGATCACCATCGTTTTTCAGGTTTGCTTTCTAGACAGGCATTACCAGTTTGTTGCTCTTTCCTTTGGGTTAACTACAGCCCCAAGAATCTTTATGGAGGTTCTGGGGTCGCTTTGGCGGTCCTTAGGCTGCGGGGCATAGAAGTGGCCCCTTATTTAGGCGTCGAACATCCAAATTGCCAAAGTCTCATATGGATGTAGTACTGGCATTTCTGAGATCGCAGGGGTGGAAAGTGAACAAGGAAAGAGTTCTCCATCCCCAATCTCAAGGGTTTCCTTCCTAGGGACTCTGATAGATTCTGCAGAAATGAAAATTTACCTGACGGAGTCCAGGTTGTCAAAGTTTCTAAATTACTGCCGTGTTCTTCATTCCATCCGCGCCCTTCGGTGGCTCGGCACATGAATGTAATCGGCCTAATGGTAGCAGCAAGGGACATAGTACCGTTTGCACGCCTACATTTCAGACCGCTGCAACTATGCATGCTCACTCAATGGAACGGGGATTACACAGATTTGTCCCCTTCTTAAATCTGGACCAAGAGGCCAGAGATTCTCTTCTCTGGTGGCTATCTCGGGTCCATCTGTCTAAGGGTATGACCGTCCGCAGGTCAGATGGGACAGTTGTTACAACAGATGCCAACCTTTTAGGTTGGGATACAGTCTGGGACTCCCTGAAGACTCAGGGATAGTGGACTCAGGAGGAGACCCTCCTTCTAATAAATATTCTGGAACTGGGAGCGATATTCCATGCTCTTCAGGCTTGGCCTCAGTTAGCAACTCTGAGGTACATCAGATTCAGTCGGACAATATCACGACTGTGGCTTACATCAACCATCAAGGGGGAACAGAAGTTCCCTAGCGATGTTAGAAGTCTTTAAATAATTCTCTGGACTGAGACTCTCTCTGGTCTATCAACTCTCCATATCCCAGGTGTTGAGAACTGGGAGGTGGATTTTCTAAGTCGTCAGACTTTTCTCCCGGGGAAGTGGGAATTCCCTCCAGAGGTCTTTGCACAAGATCAAGCAGGAGAGTGCTTTGGTGTTTTTAACAGCGCCTGCGTGGCCACGCAGGACCTGGTATGCAGATCTGGTGGACATGTCATTCTTTCCATCATGGTCTCTGCTTCTGAGACAGGACCCTCTACCTCAAGGTCCTTTCAACCATCTAAATTAAACTTCTCTGAGATGGACTGCCTGGAGACTGAACGCTTGATGTTATCAAAGCATGGCTTCTCCGAGTCAGTCATTGATACCTTAATACAGGCATGAAAGCCTGTCACTAGCAAAATTTAACATAGATATAGCATAAATATCTTATTGATATGAATCCAAGGGTTACTCATGGAGTAAAGTCAGGATTCCCAGGATACTATCTTTTCTCCAAGATGATTTTGAGAAAAGGGTTGTCAGCTAGTTCCTTAAAAGGACAGATTCCTACTCTGTCTATTCTTTTGCACAAGCGTCTGGCAGATACTCCAGACGTTCAGGCATTTTGTCGGGCTTTGGTTAGAACCAAGCCTGTGTTTAAACCTGTTGCTCCGCCATGGAGCTTAAACCTGATTATTAAGGTTCTTCAAGGAGTTCCGTTTGAACCTTTTCATTCTATAGATATCAAACTTTTTATCTTGGAAAGTTCCTTTTTGGTAGATATTTCCTCGGCTTGTAGAGTCTCCGAGTTATCTGCTTTACAATGTGATTCTCCTTATCTGGTCCTCCGTACGGATAAGGTAGTCCTGCGTATCAAAACTGGGTTTTTTACCTAAGGTGGTATCCAACAAGAATATCACTCAAGAGAGTGTTGTTCCATTCTTGTATTCTAATCCTTCTTCAAAGATGGAACGTCTATTACACAATTTGGACGTGGTTCGTGCTTTAAAGTTTTACTTACAAGCTACTTCAGATTTTCATCAAACATTTACTTTGTTTGTTGTCTACTCTGGACAGAGGAGAGGTCAAAAGACTTCAGCAACCTCTCTTTCTTTTTGGTTAAAAGCATAATTCGTTTAGCTTATGAGACTGCTGGACAGCAGCCTCCTGAAGGGATTACAGCTCATTCTACTAGAGCTGTGGCTTTCACTTGGGCCTTTTTAAAATGAGGCTTCTGTTGAACAGATTTACAAGACGGCGTCTTGGTCTGCGCTTCATACTTTGCTTCTTCGGAGGCTATTTTTGGGAGAAAGGATTTTTTTCAGGCAGTGGTACCTTCCGTTTAAGTACCTGCCTTGTCCCTCCCTTCATCCGTGTACTTTAGCTTTGGTATTGGTATCCCATAAGTAATGGATGATCCGTAGACTGGATACACTTAACAAGAGAAAACATAATTTATGCTTACCTGATAAATTTATTTCTCTTGTAGTGTATCCAGTCCACGGTCCGCCCTGTCATTTTAAGGCAGGTAATTTTTTCATTTAAACTACAGTCACCACTGCACCCTATGGTTTTTCCTTTCTCTGCATGTTTTCGGTCGAATGACTGGATATGGCAGTTAGGGGAGGAGCTATATAGCAGCTCTGCTGTGGGTGAACTCTTGCAACTTCCTGTTGGGAAGGAGAATATCCCATAAGTAATGGATGATCCGTGGACTGGATACACTACAAGAGAAATAAATTTATCAGGTAAGCATAAATTATGTTTTTTCTAGGGATGGAATTTGCTAGAAAATGCTGCTGATAACGAAGTAATGTAAGTAAAGCCTTAAATGCAGTGATAGCGACTGGTATCAGGCCTATTAATAGAGATACATACTCTTATAAAAGTGTATTTTAAAACGTTTGCTGGCATGTTTAATCGTTTTTTATATATGTTTGGTGATAAAACTTATTGGGGCCTAGTTTTTTCCACATGGCTGGATTGAATTTTGCCTAGAAACAGTTCCCTGAGGCTTCCCGCTGTTGTAATATGAGTGGGAGGGGCCTATTTTAGCGCTTTTTTGCGCAGAAAAAATTACAGACACAGACATCCAGCTTCTTCCTGCATGATCCAGGACTTCTCTGAAGGGCTCAAAAGGCTTCAAAAGTCGTATTGAGGGAGGTAAAAAGCCACAGTAGAGCTGTGGCAGTTGTTGTGACTGTTTTAAAAAAAAAAACAAAAAACGTTTTTTGTCATTGTTATTACGTTTTTGGTATTAAGGGGTTAATCATCCATTTGCAAGTGGGTGCAATGCTCTGCTAACTTACTACATACACTGTAAAAATTTCGTTAGTGTAACTGCATTTTTTCACTGTTATTGCAAATTTGGTCAAAATTTGTGTTTCTTAAAGGCGCAGTAGCGTTTTTTGTATTGCTTGTAAACTTGTTTTAAAGTGTTTTCCAAGCTTGCTAGTCTCATTGCTAGTCTGTTTAAACATGTCTGACACAGATGAATCTACTTGTTCATTATGTTTGAAAGCCATGGTGGAGCCCCATAGGAGAATGTGTACTAAATGTATTGATTTCACCTTAAACAGTAAAGATCAGTCTTTAACTATAAAAGAATTATCACCAGAGGGTTCTGTCTAGGGGAAGTTATGCCGACTAACTCTCCCCACGTGTCAGACCCTTCGCCTCCCGCTCAGGGGACACATGCTAGTATGGCGCCAATTACATCAGGGACGCCCATAGCGATTACCTTGCAGGACATGGCTGCAATCATGAATAATACCCTGTCAGAGGTATTATCTAGATTGCCTGAATTAAGAGGCAAGCGCGATAGCTCTGGGGTTAGGAGAGATACAGAGCACGCAGATGCTGAAAGAGCCATGTCTGATACTGCGTCACAGTATGCAGAACATGAGGACGGAGAGCTTCATTCTGTGGGTGACATCTCTGACTCGGGGAAACCTGATTCAGAGATTTCTAATTTTAAATTTAAGCTTGAGAACCTCCGTGTATTGCTTGGGGAGGTGTTAGCTGCTCTGAATGACTGTAACACAGTTGCAATTCCAGAGAAATTGTGTAGGCTGGATAGATACTATGCAGTGCCGGTGTGTACTGTTGTTTTTCCTATACCTAAAAGGCTTACAGAAATTGTTAGCAAGGAGTGGGATAGACCCGGTGTGCCCTTTTCCCCACCTCCTATTTTTAGAAAAATGTTTCCAATAGAGGCCACAACACGGGACTTATGACAGATGGTCCCTAAGGTGGAGGGACCAGTTTCTACTTTAGCAAAGCGTACCACTATCCCGGTTGAGGACAGTTGTGCTTTTTCAGATCCAATGGATAAAAAATTGGAGGGTTACCTTAAGAAAATGTTTATTCAACAAGGTTTTATTTTACAGCCCCTTGCATGCATTGCGCCTGTCACTGCTGCGGCGGCATTCTGGTTTGAGGCCCTGGAAGAGGCCATCCATACAGCTCCATTGAATGAAATTATTGACAAGCTTAGAACGCTTAAGCTAGCTAACTCATTTGTTTCTGATGCCATTGTTCATTTGACTAAACTAACGGCTAAGAATTCCGGATTCGCCATCCAGGCGCGTAGGGCGCTATGGCTTAAATCCTGGTCAGCTGACGTGACTTCTAAGTCTAAATTACTCAACATTCCTTTCAAGGGGCAGACCTTATTCGGGCCTGGCTTGAAGAAAATTATTGCTGACATTACTGGAGGCAAGGGTCATACCCTTCCTCAAGACAGGGCCAAATCGAAGGCCAAACAGTCTAATTTTCGTGCCTTTCGAAATTTCAAGGCAGGAGCAGCATCAACTTCCTCTGCTTCAAAACAAGAGGGAACTGTTGCTCATTCCAGACAGGCCTGGAAACCTAACCAGTCCTGGAACAAGGGCAAGCAGGCCAGGAAGCCTGCTGCTGCCCCCAAGACAGCATGAAGGAACGGCCCCCTATCCGGAAACGGATCTAGTGGGGGGCAGACTTTCTCTCTTCGCCCAGGCGTGGGCAAGAGATGTTCAGGATCCCTGGGCGTTGGAGATCATATCTCAGGGATATCTTCTGGACTTCAAAGCTTCTCCTCCACAAGGGAGATTTCATCTTTCAAGGTTATCAGCAAACCAGATAAAGAAAGAGGCATTCCTAAGCTGTGTGCAAAACCTCCTAGTAATGGGAGTGATCCATCCAGTTCCGCGGACGGAACAAGGACAGGGGTTTTATTCAAATCTGTTTGTGGTTCCCAAGAAAGAGGGAACCTTCAGACCAATCTTGGATCTAAAGATCTTAAACAAATTCCTCAGAGTTCCATCATTCAAAATGGAAACTATTCGGACCATCCTACCCATGATCCAAGAGGGTCAGTACATGACCACAGTGGACTTAAAGGTTGCCTACCTTCACATACCGATTCACAAAGATCATCATCGGTTCCTAAGGTTTGCCTTTCTAGACAGGCATTACCAATTTGTAGCTCTTCCCTTCGGGTTGGCCACAGCCCCAAGAATTTTTACAAAGGTTCTGGGCTCACTTCTGGCGGTTCTAAGACCGCGAGGCATAGCGGTGGCTCCTTATCTAGACGACATCCTGATACAGGCGTCAAGCTTTCAAATTGCCAAGTCTCATACAGAGATAGTTCTGGCATTTCTGAGGTCGCATGGGTGGAAAGTGAACGTGGAAAAGAGTTCTCTATCCCCACTCACAAGAGTCTCCTTCCTAGGGACTCTTATAGATTCTGTAGAGATGAAAATTTACCTGACGGAGTCCAGGTTATCAAAACTTCTAAATGCTTGCCTTGTCCTTCATTCCATTCCACGCCCGTCAGTGGCTCAGTGCATGGAAGTAATCGGCTTAATGGTAGCGGCAATGGACATAGTGCCATTTGCGTGCCTACATCTCAGACCGCTGCAATTATGCATGCTAAGTCAGTGGAATGGGGATTACTCAGATTTGTCCCCTCTACTAAATCTGGATCAAGAGACCAGAGATTCTCTTCTCTGGTGGCTATCTCGGGTCCATCTGTCCAAGGGTATGTCCTTTCGCAGGCCAGATTGGACGATTGTAACAACAGATGCCAGCCTTCTAGGTTGGGGTGCAGTCTGGAACTCCCTGAAGGTTCAGGGATCGTGGACTCAGGTGGAGAAACTCCTCCCAATAAATATTCTGGAGTTAAGAGCAATATTCAATGCTCTTCTAGCTTGGCCTCAGTTAGCAACCCTGAGGTTCATCAGATTTCAGTCGGACAACATCACGACTGTGGCTTACATCAACCATCAAGGGGGAACCAGGAGTTCCCTAGCGATGTTAGAAGTCTCAAAGATAATTCGCTGGGCAGAGTCTCACTCTTGCCACCTGTCAGCGATCCACATCCCAGGCGTAGAGAACTGGGAGGCGTATTTTCTAAGTCGTCAGACTTTTCATCCGGGGGAGTGGGAACTCCATCCTGAGGTATTTGCTCAACTGGTCCATCGTTGGGGCAAACCAGAACTGGATCTCATCGCGTCTCGCCAGAACGCCAAGCTTCCTTGTTACGGATCCAGGTCCAGGGACCCGGGAGCGACGCTGATAGATGCTCTAACAGCTCCTTGGTTCTTCAACCTGGCTTATGTGTTTCCACCATTTCCTCTGCTCCCTCGACTGATTGCCAAAATCAAACAGGAGAGAGCATCGGTGATTCTGATAGCGCCTGCGTAGCCACGCAGGACCTGGTATGCAGACCTAGTGGACATGTCATCTCTTCCACCATGGTCTCTGCCTCTGAGGCAGGACCTTCTAATACAAGGTCCTTTCAATCATCCAAATCTAATTTCTCTGAGGCTGACTGCATGGAGATTGAACGCTTGATTCTATCAAGGCGTGGCTTCTCCGAGTCAGTCATTGATACTTTAATACAGGCACGAAAGCCTGTCACCAGGAAAATCTACCATAAGATATGGCGTAAATATCTTTATTGGTGTGAATCCAAGAGTTACTCATGGAGTAAGGTTAGGATTCCTAGGATATTGTCCTTTCTCCAAGAGGGTTTGGACAAAGGCTTATCAGCTAGTTCTTTGAAGGGACAGATCTCTGCTCTGTCTATTCTTTTGCACAAGCGTCTGGCAGAGGTTCCAGACGTCCAGGCTTTTTGTCAGGCTTTGGTTAGGATTAAGCCTGTGTTTAAAACTGTTGCTCCCCCGTGGAGCTTAAACTTGGTTCTTAAAGTTCTTCAAGGAGTTCCGTTTGAACCCCTTCATTCCATTGATATTAAACTTTTATCCTGGAAAGTTCTGTTTTTGATGGCTATTTCCTCGGCTCGAAGGGTCTCTGAGATATCTGCCTTACAATGTGATTCTCCTTATCTGATTTTTCATGCAGACAAGGTAGTTCTGCGCACCAAACCTGGGTTTTTACCTAAGGTGGTTTCTAGCAGGAATATCAATCAAGAGATTGTTGTTCCATCATTGTGTCCTAATCCTTCTTCAACGAAGGAACGTCTTATGCATAATCTGGACGTAGTCCGTGCCTTGAAGTTTTACTAACAGGCTACTAAAGATTTTCGTCAAACATCTGCCCTGTTTGTCGTTTACTCTGGACAGAGGAGAGGTCATAAAGCTTTGGCAACCTCTCTCTCCTTTTGGCTTCGGAGCATCATACGCTTAACCTATGTGACTGCTGGACAGCAGCCCCCTGAAAGGATTACAGCTCATTCTACTAGAGCTGTGGCTTCCACCTGGGCCTTTAAAAATGAGGCCTCTGTTGAACAGATTTGCAAGGCCGCGACTTGGTCTTCGCTTCACACCTTTTCAAAATTTTACAAATTTGATACATTTGCTTCTTCGGAGGCTGTTTTTGGGAGAAAGGTTCTACTTTAGCTTTGGTATTGGTATCCCACAAGTAATGGATGATCCGTGGACTGGATACACTTAACAAGAGAAAACATAATTTATGCTTACCTGATAAATTTATTTCTCTTGTAGTGTATCCAGTCCACGGCCCGTCCTGTCCTTTTAAGGCAGGCCTAAATTTTAATTAAACTACAGTCACCACTACACCCTATGGTTTCTCCTTTCTCGTCTTGTTTCGGTCGAATGACTGGATATGGCAGTGAGGGGAGGAGCTCTGCTGTGGGTGATCCTCTTGCAACTTCCTGTTGGGAAGGAGAATATCCCACAAGTAATGGATGATCCGTGGACTGGATACACTACAAGAGAAATAAATTTATCAGTTAAGCATAAATTATGTTTTCTTAAAGTAACTTTACTAAGGTAATGCAAGGAAATCAAGAGGTAAAGCACATTGAGGTTATATTCCAAACTGATCATAAACAAATTAAAGTCTTTGCTGTTTAACATAGTAACATAGTAGATAAGGTTGAAAAAAAGACTGAAGTCCATCGAGTTCAACCTATACAAATCTAAAATACTTACAAAAAGCTCCAGTTAAGCTTAAATAACCCCATTAAAATGTGACCCATTTAATACTAGCAATCATATCCATGAATTTTGTTAGTATACAGAAACTTATCCAGACTATTTTTAAATGTATCTATGGTATTGGCATTCACTACCTCCTTTGGTAATGAGTTCCACAATTTTATTGCTCTCACAGTGAAAAAACGTTTCCGTTGCAGGAGATTAAATCTCCTTTCCTCCAACCTTAAATTATGACCTCTTGTCAGAAACAATTTTTACTGTTTTTCTGTTGCATATCCTGTAAGGGTCTGTGCACCAGTATTCAAACAACATGTCTTATCACAGAGCCAGTGGTGGCTTGTGTGACTCAAATTATGTCTTCACAGAAGCAATACACACCATCGCCAGCTCTCTGAGGTTAAATTCTGGTGCACAGGTCTTTACAGGATATGTTCGTATGCTGCAGAAAAACAGTAATAACTTTTACTAAAAGTATTTTCTTTCATAAAGTTGGTTAGAGTCCACAATCCATTGCTTTTGTGAATGACTCTTCCTTACCACTAGGAGGAGGCAAAGATTCCCTATAAAACCCTTCCCACCTCACACATACCTCAGTTTTTATTTTGCCTCCGATGGAGGTGGTCGATGAATGAAGATGTGCATTTGATCCTTCAGAGAGAGGGGTTTTCAGTCTATATTGAGGCATTTTTACCCACAGAGTACAGTGCTTGTCAGTGGGATGTATTTGGGGTATGATTTGTGATTCTTTTTTCACCTCATAAACCTTCCATAATTGGTCACAGGGTCTTGTCTTTTGCCTCCGACTATGGATCTACAATATACACCTATTTCCATCTTAATATGAGGAAAGTCCACGGCTTCATTCCTTACTTGTGGGAATACAGAACCTGACCACCAGGAGGAGGCAAAGACACCCCAGCCAAAGGCTTAAATACCTCCCCCACTCCCCTCAACCCCCAGTCATTCTTTGCCTCTTGTCACTGGAGGATGGCAGAGAAGTGTCAGAAGATTCGGAGTAGTCTCTTATAGAGGGTAGTACTCTTCCCTATGGGACTGGAGTTTTAAGTAGTCTTGTCAGCCTCTCAGTGAGAGCATTGACGAATGTTAGGGTCTGGAGATGCAGGGAGAGTCTTTCTGCGAAACCATCCAGACTTGTATTAACAACTCCTAAGCAATCAGTGTTGACGAGTTTCACTGCCTGCTTCTATCACTCAAGTCTATGTTAGGTGCGATGCTACAAGACTGTCAAAGTTCTGAGGCTGTGTGTCTGTTACACGGCGATGATTTCGGTAAGATCATTTCATTTTATCTCATATGATAACGTAAGAAGACAGGGTCACAGTGTGACTCCTTTTATCTGTATGGAATCAAGGGTTAATATCTCCAGAAGGGGATTATTGAACAGGAGGATTTATACATAATTTGCTTTATGTTTTATGCTGCGACATGTGTGAGATGAGGCTCTGGCAGATGTGGGAACATGAGGTTTTACTTTTGTTTTGGGTAACTGTGCAGCCTCTCAGTTTGGCACGCTTCTTCCTGCAGCAGGGGCGGTCCTGCATGGCACTCCTTGTGACCGGGTGTGGCCTCATTAACTTCCTCTTTCCTGACCGTGCGGTTTACAGGAAACAAAGCGGTTTCTCTGTGTTTCTCTTTTTTATTTCAGCCTGCAGTGGTGGCTGGAGCCTCTACCTATTGGTGTGACTCTCTGTCCGAAATGATTGAGGTGGAAACTCCCCTCGATGAAATCCTGGAAAGACTTAAGGCCTTGAGGGTAGCTAATCCGTTTATTTTTGATGCAAATATGCAGATTATTCGCTTGAATGCCAAGACATCAAGCTTTTCTGTTCTAGCCCGTAGGGCTCTATGGTTGAAGTCTTGGTCTGCTGACATGAATTCAAAATCTAGATTGCTTTCCCTTCCATTTAAGGGGAAGGTTCTTTTCCGTCCAGGACTGGACTCTATCATACCCACGGTCACTGGAGGCAAGGGTGCCTTTTTACCGCAGGATAAGAAGAATAAAACTAAAGGACAGGGTCCTAATTTTCGTTCGAATAAGTCCTAACGCCAGCAGCCCTCCACGAAACCTGATTAGTCCAAGGGAACTTGGAAACCATCTCAATCTTGGAACAAATTCTAGCAGAACAAGAAGCCCTCTGAGACAAAATCGGCATGAAGGGGCGGCCCCCGATCCGTCACTGGATCGTGTTGGGGGGCAGACTATCTCTCTTTGTGGAGGCTTGGCTGGGAGACGTGCAAGACCCTTGGGTTCTGGAGGTCATTGCCCAGGGTTATAGGATAGGTTTCAAATCTCATCCACCCAGGGGCAGATGCCTCTTATCAAACCTGTTTTCAAGACCAGAAAGACGAGACGCCTTTCTAGGGTGCATGAGGGACCTCTCCTCCCTAGGAGTCATTGTGCCAGTACCTCTAGCAGAGAGAGGTCTGGGATACTACTTAAACCTTTTTGTGGTCCCAAAGAAGGTTACGTTTCGCCCAATTCTAGACCTAAAGTGCAATGAGGTCTATTCTGCCCTTAGTTCAAGAGGGACAGTTCATGACCACGATAGACTTGAAGGATGCTTACCTTCATGTGCCAACACATAAGGATCACTTCAAGTTCTTAAGGTTCACCTTTCTGGATCAGCACTTCCAGTTTGTGGCTCTTCCCTTTGGTCTGGCTACTAGTCTTTACAATGGTTCTGGGGGCTCTGCTCACAGTGGCGAGATTCAGAGGTATTGCAGTCGTGGCTTATTTGGACGACATTTTGGTACAAGCTCCGTCCTGCAAGCTGGCAGAAGACCATTCGAGAACTCTTCTTCTTCAATCTCATGGATGTAAGATAAACTTAGGAAAGAGTTCTCTGGTTCCCAGTACCAGAGTGGAATTCCTGGGCACGATAATAGATTCCGTATCGACAAGAGACGTTTCAAGATCACTTCCAGTTGTCATGTCCTCCCAGACCTCCTTAAGGCCATCTGTGGCCCGGTGTATGGAGGTGGTTGGGTTCATGGTGTCCAGAATAAATATCATTCCATTTGCCAGATTCCATCTCATTACATTTTTGCAGCTTTTGGGAGAAAGGTTTTGCAAGCTGTGGTGCCCTCAGATTAGGGTAAATAAAAAGAGAGAAGCGCTCAACCTGGGAACCTTCTTGGGTGGTAACTAGCCATAGAACAAGCTATTATGCTATTGTTCATTCCCAGGTTGAGCACTTCTCTCTTTTTATTTATGCCAATTATGACACTTA
Source organism: Bombina bombina (assembly GCF_027579735.1). NCBI lineage: Eukaryota > Metazoa > Chordata > Amphibia > Anura > Bombinatoridae > Bombina > Bombina bombina. The sequence continues at coordinate 520,494,755 of NC_069504.1, forward strand.
GGGAAGTCTCCCTAAGTGTGATGCGGGAATCCAGACGTCGACCCGTTGCTCAGTATGCCTAGATGGATATGGCTGCACCTCACTGACTAGGCCCACAATAGGCCGAAACATACATCTGGGGTTTTGCTGTTTCTCTCGTTCAGAGAGGGATTGCCTGGTATTTCGGGGCAGGACTGTACTGTGAAGTCAGGATCAGACTGATATGCTTCAGGAAAGTTCTTCTATGTGGAAGACACATGTTGAGCTAAAAGAGACTGCTTCTTGGGTGGTAACTAGCCATAGAACAAGCTATTATGCTATTGTTCGTTCCCAGGTTGAGCGCTTCTCTCTTTTTATTTATGCCCTCAGATTAGGGTCCGCCTCTCTTTTATCCTCCAATTTTCATTCCGTGTCCTCTAGAACTTGGTTATTTGTTTCCCACAAGTAAGGAATGAAGCCGTGGACTCTCCTCAAATTAAGATGGAAAACATAAATTATGCTTACCAGATAATTTCCTTTCCATCTGTATGAGGAGAGTCCATGGCCCCCGTCCGTTTTCTCCGTTTGGCGGACCTAAATTTAGTTTTTTTTCTTCTGGCAACTTTTATAACCTGATATTTCTCCCACTGTTCCTTGTTCCCTCAGCAGAATGATTTGTGGTCCCAAAGAAGGTTACGTTTCGCCCAATTCTAGACCTAAAGTGCAATGAGGTCTATTCTGCCCTTAGTTCAAGAGGGACAGTTCATGACCACGATAGACTTGAAGGATGCTTACCTTCATGTGCCAACACATAAGGATCACTTCAAGTTCTTAAGGTTCACCTTTCTGGATCAGCACTTCCAGTTTGTGGCTCTTCCCTTTGGTCTGGCTACTAGTCTTTACAATGGTTCTGGGGGCTCTGCTCACAGTGGCGAGATTCAGAGGTATTGCAGTCGTGGCTTATTTGGACGACATTTTGGTACAAGCTCCGTCCTGCAAGCTGGCAGAAAACCATTCGAGAACTCTTCTTCTTCAATCTCATGGATGGAAGATAAACTTAGGAAAGAGTTCTCTGGTTCCCAGTACCAGAGTGGAATTCCTGGGCACGATAATAGATTCCATATCGACAAGAGACGTTTCAAGATCACTTCCAGTTGTCATGTCCTCCCAGACCTCCTTAAGGCCATCTGTGGCCCGGTGTATGGAGGTGGTTGGGTTCATGGTGTCAAGAATAAATATCATTCCATTTGCCAGATTCCATCTCATTACATTTTTGCAGCTTTTGGGAGAAAGGTTTTGCAAGCTGTGGTGCCCTCAGATTAGGGTAAATAAAAAGAGAGAAGCGCTCAACCTGGGAACCTTCTTGGGTGGTAACTAGCCATAGAACAAGCTATTATGCTATTGTTCATTCCCAGGTTGAGCACTTCTCTCTTTTTATTTATGCCAATTATGACACTTAGGGAAGTCTCCCTAAGTGTGATGCGGGAATCCAGACATGGACCCGTTGCTCAGTATGCCTAGATGGATATGGCTGCACCTCACTGACTAGGCCCACAATAGGCCGAAACATACATCTGGGGTTTTGCTGTTTCTCTCGTTCAGAGAGGGATTGCCTGGTATTTCGGGGCAGGACTGTACTGTGAAGTCAGGATCAGACTGATATGCTTCAGGAAAGTTCTTCTATGTGGAAGACGCATGTTGAGCTAAAAGAGACTGCTTCTTGGGTGGTAACTAGCCATAGAACAAGCTATTATGCTATTGTTCGTTCCCAGGTTGAGCGCTTCTCTCTTTTTATTTATGCCCTCAGATTAGGGTCCGCCTCTCTTTTATCCTCCAATTTTCATTGTGTCCTCTAGAACTTGGGTATTTGTTTCCCACAAGTAAGGAATGAAGCCGTGGACTCTCCTCAAATTAAGATGGAAAACATAAATTATGCTTACCAGATAATTTCCTTTCCATCTGTATGAGGAGAGTCCACGGCCCCCGTCCGTTTTCTCTGTTTGGCGGACCTAAATTTTTGTTTTTTTTTCTTCTGGCAACTTTTATAACCTGATATTTCTCCCACTGTTCCTTGTTCCCTCAGCAGAATGACTGGGGGATGAGGGGAGTGGTGGAGGTATTTAAGCCTTTGGCTGGGTTGTCTTTGCCTCCTCCTGGTGGCCAGGTTCTGTATTCCTACAAGTAAGGAATGAAGCTGTGGACTCTCCTCATACAGATGGAATGGAAATTATCTGGTAAGCATAATTTATGTTTTCATAAACCTTTGCTGATATGTTTCAGTACTGGTTTGGCTGTTTGCTGCTTATTTGCTGGTAGACGAGTGTCTATTGGTAAGTATAATTTTTTAACATTCAGACACTCTATAGCTATGTTATGGGCACTTATGGTTTTATATATATACTAGTCCTAAAGCCCGTTCACATTGGCCATTTCTCTTGTAAGATGTATTGAGTCCACAGATTCATCCATACTGGTGGGATATTCTCCTTCCTAATAGGAAGTGGCAAAGAGAGCACCCACAGCAGAGCTGTCTATATAGCTCCTCCCTTAGCTCCGCCCCCCGTCATTCTCTTTGCTTGCTTAACTGCTAGGAAGGGTAAAGTGAGTGTGGTGACAAAAATGTTAGTTTTTATTTTCTCAAGCAAAGGTTTGTTACTTTAAATGGTACCGGTGTGTACTATTCACTCTCTGGCAGAAAAGGGATGAAGATTTCTGCAAGGAGGATGATGATCTTAGCACTTTGTAACTAAGATCCACTGCTGTTCTCACAAGGGCTGAAGAGTACAGGAAAACTTCAGTTGGGGGAACGGTTTGCATGCAAAGCTGCATTGAGGTATGTTCAGCCTATTTTTTTCTAGACAGACTGTGATAATTCTAGAAAAGGCTGGCAATATCCCCATGAGGGAAGGGTAAGCTATATTCAGACACTTAATAGGAATCCCAGCTTGCATAAAGGGCTCATTGTTTACTGGTGACACTGATAGGAAAAACGTTTTTTATTGCAAAACATAACATTTTTTTGAGGGACTTTAAGGGGTCATTGTGGCTTATTTAAGGGTTATTAACCCACATGGCTAGTTTAGAAACACTCTGGTGTGTTTCTTTTAGGCCCCATAACATTGAGTGAGGTGGGAGGGGCCTATTTTCGCGCCTCAGTTTCACAGTTTATTTTTCTCAGAGACATCCAGCTGCTTCTACAGAGGGTCCTGCTGTGTTTGAGGGCTTTAAAGAAGTTTTTTCCCCACAAATCTTTCCTAAAGGGCAGGTAGGCGCCACAGCAGGGCTGTGGCAAGATGCTGAATGTTGTTTTTCCGGTTTTTGACATTTTGTCAATCCGGTTTTTACATTAAGGGGTTAATAGTTTATTTGTCTAGCTGTGCAAACTTACTAAGGCTTTATGATGCTACTGTAAAAATTTCGTAGTTTACTGCTTTTTTACACTGTTTTGCAGAGTTTGTGCATCTTTTTTTCTCTTAAAGGCACAGTACCATTTTTTTTCTAAGTATTATTTGCTTTGATTAATGTGTTTTCCAAGCTTGCTTGTTTCATTACTAGCCTGTTTAACATGTCTGACATCAAGGAAAATCCTTGTTCAATGTGTTTAGAAGCCATTGTGGAACCCCCTTTTAGAATGTGTCCCACTTGCACTGATATGTCTATAAATTATAAAGAGAATATTTTAGCACTTAAAAATATAGCAATAGATGATTCTCAGACAGAAGGAAATGAGGGTTTGCCATCTAGCTCCCCCCAAGTTTCACAACCAGTAACGCCCGCACAAGTGACGCCAAGTACCTCTAGTGCGTCAAATTCATTTACTTTACAAGACATGGCCACAGTTATGAATACAACCCTCACAGAGGTTTTATCTAAACTGCCTGGTTTGCAAGGAAAGCGTGACAGCTCTGGGTTAAGAACAAATGCTGAGCCGTCTGACGCTTTAGTAGCCGTATCCGATATACCCTCACAATGTTCTGAAGTAGGGGTAAGGGATTTGTTATCTGAGGGAGAAATTTCTGATTCAGGAAAGACGCTCCCTCAGACAGATTCTGATATGACGGTCTTTAAATTTAAGCTTGAACACCTCCGCTTATTGCTCCGGGAGGTATTAGCGACTCTAGATGATTGTGACCCTATAGTGGTCCCAGAGAAATTGTGTAAAATGGACAAATACTTATAGGTTCCTGTTTACACTGATGTTTTTCCAGTCCCTAAGAGGATTGTGAAAATTGTTACTAAGGAGTGGGATAGACCAGGTATTCCTTTCACTCCCCCTTCTGTTTTTAAGAAAATGTTTCCCATATCTGACACCATGCGGGACTCGTGGCAGACGGTTCCTAAGGTGGAGGGAGCTATTTCTACTCTTGCTAAGCGTACAACTATACCTATCGAAGACAGTTGTGCTTTCAAAGATCCTATGGATAAAAAATTAGAGGGTCTCCTAAAGAAAATTTTTGTTCATCAAGGTTTTCTTCTCCAACCTATTGCGTGCATTGTTCCTGTAACTACTGCAGCTGCTTTCTGGTTCGAGGCTCTCCAGATGGAGACTCCATTAGAGGATATTATGGCTAGAATTAAGGCCCTTAAGTTGGCTAATTCTTTCATTACAGATGCCGCTTTCCAACTGGCTAAATTAGCGGCAAAGAATTCAGGTTTTGCCATTTTAGCACGCAGGGCGTTATGGCTTAAGTCCTGGTCTGCTGATGTGTCATCAAAATCTAAACTGTTGAACATTTTTTTGCCCAATCCAAGTCAGTCTGGAGACCTAACCAGGCTTGGAACAAAGGTAAACAGGCCAAGAAGCCTGCTGCTGTCTCTAAGACAGCATGAAGGGGTAGCCTCCGATCCGGTACCGGATCTAGTAGGGGGCAGATTCTCTCTCTTCACTCAGGCTTGGGCAAGAGATGTTCACAATTCCTGGGCATTAGAAATTATGTCCCAGGGATATCTTCTGGACTTCAAAGACTCCCCCCCCCCAAGGGGGAGATTTCACATTTCTCAATTGTCTGCAAACCAGACAAAGAGAGAGGCGTTCTTAAGCTGTGTAGAAGACCTACATACCATGGGAGTGATCCGCCCAGTTCCAAGAGCGGAACAAGGGCTAGGTTTTTACTCAAACCTGTTTGTGGTTCCCAAAAAAGAGGGAACTTTCAGACCAATATTGGATCTCAAAATTCTAAACAAATTCCTCAGAGTACCATCTTTCAAGATGGAGACTATTCGGACTATTCTTCCTCTGATCCAGGAGGGTCAATATATGACTACCGTGGACTTAAAGGATGCGTATCTACACATCCCTATTCACAGAGATCATCATCGATTCCTCAGATTCGCCTTTCTGGACAGGCATTACCAGTTTGTGGCCCTTCCCTTCGGGTTGGCCACGGCTCCTACAATTTTCACAAAGGTGCTAGGGTCCCTTTTGGCGGTTCTAAGACCGCGGGGCATAGCAGTGGCGCCTTATCTAGACGACATCTTAATTCAGGCGTTGACTTTCCAGCTAGCCAAGTCTCACACGGACATCGTGTTGGCTTTTCTGAGATCTCACGGGCTGGAAGGTGAACATAAAAAAGAGTTCTCTTGTCCCTTTCACATGAGTTTCCTTCCTAGGGACTCTGATAGACTCAGTAGAAATGAAAATATTTCTGACGGAGGTCAGAAAATCAAAACTTTTAATCACTTGCCGAGCTCTTCATTCAATTCCTCGGCTATCAGTGGCTCAGTGTATGGAGGTAATCGGATTCATGGTAGCGGCAATGGACATAGTTCCTTTTGCCCGCCGACACCTCAGACCACTGCAACTATGCATGCTCAGACAGTGGAATGGGGATTATGCAGATTTATCTCCTCAACTGCATCTGGACCAGGAGACCAGAAATTCTCTTCTCTGGTGGTTGTCTCAGGACCACCTGTTTCAGGGAATGTGTTTCCGCATGCCAGAGTGGCTCATAGTAACGACAGATGCCAGCCTGCTAGGCTGGGGTGCAGTCTGGAACTCCCTGAAAGCACAGGGCTTATGGTCTCGGGAGGAAACTCTCCTCCCGATAAACATACTAGAACTGAGAGCGATATTCAATGCGCTTCAGGCGTGGCCTCAGCTAGCTGCGGCCAAATTCATCAGATTTCAGTCGGACAACATCACGACTGTAGCGTATATCAATCATGAAGGAGGCACACGGAGTTCTCTAGCGATGATGGAGGTAACCAAAATAATCTGATGGGCGGAGGATCACTCTTGCCATCTCTCAGCAATCCATATCCCAGGGGTAGAGAACTGGGAGGCGGATGTCCTAAGTCATCAGACCTTTGATCCGGGGGAGTGGGACCTCCATCCGGAGGTATTTGCCCAGCTGACTCAGCTATGGGGCACACCAGAATTGGATCTGATGGCGTCCCGACAGAACGCCAAACTTCCTCGTTATGGGTCCAGATCCCGGGATCCCCAGGCGGTACTGATAGATGCTCTAGCAGTGCCCTGGTCCTTCAATCTGGCCTATGTATTTCCACTGTTTCCTCTCCTCCCATGTCTGGTTGCCAGAATCAAGCAGGAGAGAGCTTCGGTGATTCTGATAGCACCTGCGTGGTCACGCAGGACTTGGTATGCAGACCTAGTGGACATGTCATCTGTTCCACCGTGGACTCTGCCAATGAGGCAGGACCTTCTAATCCAAGGTCCATTCAAGCATCCAAATCTAATTTCTCTGCGTCTGACTGCTTGGAGATTGAACGCCTGATTCTATCAAAGCGTGGTTTCTCTGAGTCGGTCATTAATACCCTGATTCAAGCTAGAAAGCCTGTCACCAGGAAAATCTATCATAAGATTTGGCGCAATTATCTTTGTTGGTGTGAATCCAAGGGTTACTCATGGAGTAAGATTAGGATTCCTAGAATATTGTCTTTTCTCCAAGAAGGATTGGAGAAGGGATTGTCAGCTAGTTCCTTAAAAGGACAGATATCTGCTTTGTCTATTCTTTTACACAAACGTCTGGCAGATGTCCCAGACGTTCAAGCGTTTAGTCAGGCCTTAGTCAGGATTAAGCCTGTATTTAAACCTGTTGCTCCGCCATGGAGCCTAAACTTAGTTCTTAAAGTTCTTCAAGGGGTTCCGTTTGAACCTGTGCATTCCATAGATATTAAGCTTCTATCTTGGAAAGTTTTGTTTTTAGTAGCTATCTCTTCGGCTTGATGAGATTCTGAGTTATCTGCTTTACAGTGTGACTCACCTTACCTGGTTTTCCATGCAGATAAGGTGGTTTTGCGTACCAAACCTGGATTCCTTCCTAAGGTTGTTTCTAATAGGAATATCAATCAGGAAATTGTTGTTCCTTCACTGTGTCCTAATCCTTCATCAAAGAAGGAACGTCTGTTGCACAATCTTGATGTGGTTCGTGCTTTAAAGTTCTACTTACAAGCAACTAAAGATTTCCGTCAAACATCTTCATTGTTTGTTGTTTACTCTGGTAAGCGGAGAGGTCAAAATGCTACGGCTACCTCTCTTTCCTTTTTGGCTAAAAAGCATCATCCTTTTGGCTTATGAGACTGCTGGCCAGCAGCCTCCTGAAAGGGAAAAAATCAAAAACAGAGAGTTCTTGACAGAGGTGCGCCCACGGTGATGGAAGTGGAGGACAGTCCAAATATTCCAATGAAAGGCTGCTCTTCTGTAGCGTGTATCGACGGTAAGACAATCTGTAGTGGGGAAACAAGAAGGCGCCAATAGGGTGATAACGCAAAGGACCCTGACAAGTAGGTTAGAAGGATAGTGGTACTCACAAGCAGGGCGGCACTTGAACGTGCCTAACAAAGCAGGCCGGGACCTCAGCGTCGCCCGGAAGACTCACAGCGGCAGCAACCAATCCTCGAGCCGGACCAAGTTCTGTGTGGCCAATAAGGATCGCTGGAAACTCACACACCCTTCTCTTCGTATGCCGAATCCAAACACTGCCAGAGGGATAAGGGGATAGTGATACACCGTGTGTGACACTCCCGATTGCCGAGAGCTAAGTGACAATGTCCAAAAACTGGAAAGAGGAAGGAGCCCACTACAGATAGCCTCCTGAAAGAATTACTGCTCATTCTACTAGAGCAGTGGCATCCACATGGGCTTTTAAAAATGAGGCTTCTGTTGAACTATTTTGTAAGGCGGCGACTTGGTCTTCGCTTCATACTTTTTACAAATTCGATACTTTTGCTTCTTCGGAGGCTATTTTTGGGAGAAAGGTTCTACAAGCAGTGGTGTCTTCCGTTTAAGGTACCTGTCTTGTCCCTCCCTTCATCCGTGTCCTAAAGCATTGGTATTGGTATCCCACAAGTATGGATGAATCCGTGGACTCGATACATCTTACAAGAGAAAACCGAATTTATGCTTACCTGATAAATTTCTTTCTCTTGTGATGTATCGAGTCCACGGCCCGCCCTGTCTGTTTAAGACAGGTAGTGTATTTTTATTTAAAAAACTTCAGTCACCTCTGCACCCTATAGTTTCTCCTTTTTCTTCCTAGCCTTCGGTCGAATGACTGGGGGGGGGTGGAGCTAAGGGAGGAGCTATATAGACACTCTGCTGTGGGTGCTCTCTTTGCCATTTCCTATTAGGAAGGAGAATATCCCACAAGTATGGATGAATCCGTGGACTCGATACATCACAAGAGAAAGAAATTTATCAGGTAAGCATAAATTCTGTTTATGTGCAGTACAGCGTTCCCACCTCTCTCTCCCCCTCTCTTGCGCTCTCTCCCCCCTCTCTTGCGCTCTCTCTCCCCCCTCTCTTTTGCGCTCGCGCTCTCTCTCTCTCCCCTCTCTTTTGCACTCTCTCCCCCCTCTCTCTCTCTCCCCCCCCCCTCTTTTGCGCTTTCTCCACCCCCCCTCTTTTGCACTCTCTCCCCCTCTCTTTTGCGCTCTCTCTCCCCCCCTCTCTTTTGCGCTCTCTCCCCCCTCTCTTTTGCACTCTCTCCCCCTCTCTTTTGCACTCTCTCCCACCTCTCTTTTGCTTTCTCTTTCCCCCTCTTATTTTCTTTCTCCCCCTCTCTTTTGCTCTCTCTCTCTTCCCTCTCTTTTGCTCATTCCCATCTCTTTTGCCCGTTCACATGGGCCATTTTTTGCAGTACAGCGGTCCCACCCCTTGCGCTCTCTCCCTCCCCCTCTCTTTTGATCTCTTTCTCTCCCCCTTCTCTTTTGCTCTCTCTCCCCCCCTCTTTTGTGCTCTCTCTCCCCCTCTCTTTTGCGCTCTCTCTCGCTCCACCTCTCTTTTGCTCTCTCTACCCCCTCTCTCACCCTCTCTTTTGCGCTCTCTCCCCCTCTCTTTTGCTCTCTCTCCCCCTCTCTTTTGCTCTCTCTCCCCCCTCTCTTTTGCGCTCTCTCCCCCCTCTATTTTGCGCTCTCTCTCCCCTCTATTTTGCGCTCTCTCTCCCCTCTCTTTTGCGCTCTCTCTTTGCCCTCTCTTTTGCGCTCTCTCTTTGCCCTCTCCCCTCCCTCTCTTGCGCTCTCTCTCCTCTTCTCTTTTGCGCTCTCTCTCCCACTCTTTTGCGTTCTCTCTCTCCCCCTCTCTTTTGCGCTCTCCCTCTCCCTCCTCTCTTTTGCGCTCTCACTCTCCCCCTCTCTTTTGCTCTGTCTCTCTCCCCATCCCTCTCTTTTACTCTTTCTCCCCCTCTTTTACGCTCTCTCCTATCTATCTTTTGCGCTCTCTTTCTCCCACCTCTTTTGTGCGCTCTCTCTCCCCCTCTCTTTTGCGCTCTCTCTCCCCCTCTCTTTTGCGTGCTCTCTCCCCCCCTCTCTTTTGCGCTCTCTCTCCCCCCTCTCTTTTGCGCTCTCTCTCCCCCCTCTCTTTTGCGCTCTCTCTCCCCCCTCTCTTTTGCACTCTCTCCCCCCTCTCTTCCACCTCTCTTTTGCTCTCTCTCCCACCTCTCTTTTGCTCTCTCTCTCCCCCTCTCTTTTGCTCTTTCTCTTTCCCCCTCTTATTTTCTCTCTCCCCCTCTCTTTTGCTCTCTCTCTTCCCTCTATTTTGCTCTTTCCCCTCTATTTTGCTCTCTCTCCTCCCTCTCTTTTGCTCTTTCCCATCTATTTTGTTCTCCCCCCCCCCCCCGTCACGCCGCTCACGCACGGCCACTTTCTCTACTGCGCATGACAGCTTCGGACAAACACACTTGGCCTTTTATTATATAGGATATATATATATATATCCATATGAAAAATAGAGGGCACTCACAGGTCTTTTTATAGTTGATTCTTTATTCAGTAAAAAATGACGTAAATCAGGTTGACGTTTCGGCTCCACAATTGAGCCTTTTTCAAGACAATCTTAGTTTGTATGTGTGGCTTGTTCAGAGTGCATGGAGTGCAGTAAATATATATATATATATATATATATATATATATATATATATATATATATATACATATATATATATACACAGTATATATAGCACTCAAAATCCTTTTTTAGCTGTCCTTTTTTTTCTTCCGGTGTGTTGTTAATGTCTCTTGCTTTGTTTTGCAGTTTGACTTAGCGCACACTGTGACCTAAAGTTTATTTTAAAAGCTTCTTAGGAGGGTGGTAAGTTATTTAAATTCCCCTTATAGTTATAAGGGTTATAGTGTTTATTGCTTTGCTTTTTCCTATATTGGAGTTTTCTGATTCTGTCTCTAAATCTACCCTAGAAGCCGAGTCCCTACCATTATTAGGTGTGCTTATTGAAAGCTGAGGTACCTGCAGTAGCTCATTTATGTGATTTGTGTTTAATTATTTTAATGCAATTAGACCAACCTAATGCTGCTTCTCTGGGTATTGACTGTTCATTACAGGAGAATGTTAATGATGTTTCACCCAGTGTAAAAAAAAAACCATTAAGGCTGCAGTTTAAGGCGCTGGAGGCTCTCCTACCTTCAAACAAGCGTAAAAGGTCAGTTCAGAACTTAGTAAGTGTGCCCTGAAGCCAGGGATACTGGGGTGAAGTTTCCTCTGGTGATGAAGAATCTTCATCTGATGTTGAACCTGATATTTACATTTTTTTTTTTTTTTTTTTTTTTAAATGATGGAGGTCTTAATTACTTTAGGGGTTAAAAGGACAGGAAACCCCAAAATTAGCTTTCTTTCCTAAGGCATGGAGAGTCCACGACTTAATTCCAATTACTAGTGGGATATTCAACTCCTGGCCAGCTGGAGGAGGCAAAGAGCACCCTAGCAGAGCTGATAAGTGTCACTTCCTTTACCCATAATCCCCAGTCATTCTGTGGATATGCGAAGATGAGTGTGAAGATATTTAATCCTTTAATGGGTACTTTTCCCTGCAAGCAAGGATTGGGGCTATGCTGTGTCCATGTAAATCTCTTTAGTAAGTTAAATGGTGGCTTTTAGCAGTTAGAAGGCTGCAAGGTGGTCCTTGCTTCATTTCTAACTACTATGCTACCCCTTTATAGAAAACAAGGGTTTTCTTTTCTTTTTCTACAGGTCCCTGACAGATGGTGAATCTGTCGCACCTTAGATGCTGCGTCCGCCCTGCAGCTGGATCCGCAGGTAAGTGCTCTTGCCTTCTAGGTATGGAGGGTCAGCACTTAGGGGTTAATCCTCTGTGGACACTAATGGGACATAATTTATCTCCCTAGGCTGGAGTATTTTTATGGGCAGCTATGCTAGGGTACTGCACTGCTAGGGAACAGTAACTTTGAACAAGTCAAGGGTTCAAGTTACTATGATAGGAGGCTGACTGTGAGACAATTGACATGGCAATGGGTTAATTTAATTATTCTTTATTATCCCCCCTACAATCATGTAAGTGAAGTGTGTGCAGGGATTACTCTGTATATATTGCAATGGCGCATACTCGCGCCGTTTTTACTAAGATGTGGCACACTTACAATTTGTGTCAGGACATGTGACCGTATTTCGCGCTTCCGCTTCTACGGCTTTCCTGTCCGCCAGACTAAGAGTGGATTGCATTGCGGTGTGTTTTAGTTCTGCCCTCTGATCGGAGGATGCCTGATAGGGGAATAACAAACAGCAACGGGCGGCTCTTCTACTACAGAGTCTCGACATAGCATTTTGCTAGTGGGTCTTCACGACTGGTCTCTGGAGCGGTAGGTCCTCAGAAGGGCTGAGGTTTAGAGCTGCCAGTAATTTTTTAAAGTTTTATTCTGTCTCTGACAACTTAAGTACCGGTAACTTTATTTAAAGGTACAGTTGTATTTTCAAAGGGTTATTTTGATACATGTAATTCTTTCTATTGTGAATATATATTCAAACATGGACACTGAACCAGATTTGGAAGCCAGTTTTGATGAATGTTTGGAGGTGCAGATTGTCCCTCCTGTGCAACTATGTTCCCCATGTTTAAGCAGGACTTTGTCATCTAGAGACAAGGATAGCCCCTCTGAGCCATATGTCTCTAAGGATAATGTTGTTCATGCCATGCCTCAGCTTTCCCCTCAAATGTCCCAAGATTTAGCAGTTTCACATGCAGTACCCTGCGGTTCCTCTCAACATCCTCTTAGGGGTGTTTATTTACCAGGAGATTTTGCTGTGCAGATAACTTCTGTGGTTTCTGCAGCTTTTTAATATTTCCCTGTTACTGGTAAGCGTAAGAGGAAATCTAAGAATATTTCTGTTAGTAAGGGTTCTAAATCCGCTAAGGCTGCGTTAGTGAGTTTCTCTCAATTGTTTGAAGATGATAGCTCAGTGGCTTCTGAGGGCGAGGTCTCAGACTCTGACAATGTAGTAGAAAATTCTACAGATTCAGAGGAGGTTTAATATTAGATTTAAGCTAGAACACCTCCAGTTACTTTTGAATGAGGTGACCCGCGTTCTACAGTGGGCGGAATCTCACGATAGTCTATCTGCCGTCCACATTCCAGGGGTGGACAACTGGGAAGTGGATTTTCTGAGCAGGCAGACTTTTCATCCCGGGGAGTGGGCTCTCCATCCGAAGGTCTTCTCAATATTAACCCTCATGTGGGGAGTTCCAGAGTTGGATCTAATGGCGTCTCGCTGAAACGCCAAGCTTCCAAAGTACAGTTCAAGATCAAGAGATCCTCAAGCCGCTCTAATCGACGCTCTGGTGGTGCCTGGGAACTTCGGTCTGGCATACCTGTTTCTTCCGCTCTCCTTCCACGAGTCATTGCTCTTATCAAAAAAGACAGAGCGTCTGTGATTCTAATAGCTCCTGCCTGGCCCCGCAGGATTTGGTTTGCTGATCTGGTGAAGATGTTATCTCTTCCCCCTTGGAAGTTTCCTCTGAGGAAGGACCTTCTACTTCAGGACCTTCTACTTCAGGGTCCCTTCCTACATCCAAACCTAGATTCTCTCAAGCTGACTGCTTGGAGATTGAACGCCTAATTTGGGCTAGACGAGGCTTCTCTGAGAAGGTCATTGATACCATGCTTCAGGAACATAAGCCTGTTGCTCGTAGGATTTACCATAAGGTATTACGCAAATACCTTCATTGGTGTGAATCGAAGGGTTTCTCTTGGAGCAGGGGAAGGGTACCTCGAATTTTTGTCTGCCAGATGTTCAATCACTCATCCGATCTCGCTGCTCTTCGGCTTTTTCCCATCTTTATTGACAAGCTGTCACTAAGCACCCACACTAAACTACACTGTTCTACCCCCTATACCGGAGCCCCCCACAACTAAATAAAGTTATTAACCCCTAAACCGCCTCTCCTAGACCCCGCTGCAACTATAATAAATGTATTAACCCCTAAACCGCTGCTCCCGGCCCCCGCCGCCACCTATATTAAACTTATTAACCCCTAATCTGCTCCCCCCATACCGTCGCCACCTATAATACATTTTCTAACCCCTATCCTGCCGATCCCGGACCCCGCCGCAACTAAATAAATTGTTTAACCCCTAAACCGCCGCTCCCGGACCCCACCGCCACCTATATTAAACTTATTAACCCCTAATCTGCCCCCCCCCATACCGTCGCCACCTATAATACATTTTTTAATCCCTATCCTGCCACCCCCCCACACCGCGCCACTAAAATAAAATTATTAACCCCTAAACCTAAGTCTAACCCTAACACCCCCCTAACTTAAATATTAATTAAATACATCTAAATAAATATTATTCTTATTAACTAATGCCTAGATTTAGAGTTCTGCGGCCAAAGGGGTGCGTTACCTACGCGTGTATTTTTTCCCCCCGCACCTTTTAAATACCGCTGGTATTTAGAGTTCTCTGAAGGGCTGCATTAGGCTCCAAAAAGGGAGCGTATAGCATAATTTACCGCCACTTCAACTCTAAATACCAGCGGTGCTTACGGACGCGGCCAGCTTCAAAAACGTGCTCGTGCACGATATCCCCATAGGAAACAATGGGGCAGTTTGAGCTGAAAAAAAACACCTGCAAAAAAGCAGCGTTCAGCTCCTAACGCAGCCCCATTGTTTCCTATGGGGAAACACTTCCTAAGTCTGCACCTAACACCCTAACAAGAACCCAGAGTCTAAACACCCCTAACCTTACACTTATTAACCCCTAATCTGCCGCCCCCGCTATCGCTGACCCCTGCATATTATTTTTAACCCCTAATCTGCCGCTCCGTACACCGTCGCAACCTACGTTATCCCTATGTACCCCTAATCTGCTGCCCCTAACACCGCCGGCCCACTATATTATATTTATTAACCCCTAATCTGTCGCCGCCACCTACCTACAATTATTAACCCCTAATCTGCCGACCGGACCTCACCGCTACTCTAATAAATGTATTAAACCCTAAAGCTAAGTCTAACCCTAACACCCCCCTAAGTTAAATATAATTTAAATCTAACGAAATAAAATAAATCTTATTAAATAAATTATTCCTATTTAAAGCTAAATACTTACCTGTAAAATAAACCCTAATATAGCTACAATATAAATAATAATTATATTGTAGCTATTTTAGGATTAATATTTATTTTACAGGCAACTTTGTATTTATTTTAACCAGGTACAATAGCTATTAAATAGTTAATAACTATTTAATAGTTACCTAGTTAAAATAATTACAAAATTACCTGTAAAATAAATCCTAACCTAAGTTACAATTAAACCTAACACTACACTATCAATAAATAAATTTAATAAACTATCTACAATTATCTACAATTATATCAACTAAACTAAATTACAAAAACAAACACTAAATTACAAAAAAATAAAAAAAGATTACAAGAATTTTAAACTAATTACACCTACTCTAAGCCCCCTAAAAAAATAACAAAGCCCCCAAAATAAAAAAATGCCCTACCCTAAAATAAAAATTGTAAAGCTCTTTTACCTTACCAGCCCTTAAAAGGGCTTTTTGCGGGGCATGCCCCAAAGAATTCTGCTCTTTTGCCTGTAAAAAAAAACATACAATACCCCCCAAACATTACAACCCCCCTTAAATAAACCTAACACTAAGCCCCTGAAGATCTCCCTACCTTGTCTTCACCACGCTGGGTATCATCGATCCATCCAGAAAAGGTCCGAAGTCTTCATCCTATCCGGCAAGAAGAGCTCCTCCAGAGGGTCCAAAGTCTTCCTCCTATCCGGGCAGAAGAGGACATCCGGACCGGCAGACATCTTCATCCAGGCGGCGACTTCTATCTTCTTCCATCCGGCGCGGAGCGGGACCATCTTCAAGCAGCCGACGCGGAGCCATCCTTCTTCACCGACGGACTAACGACGAATGAAGGTTCCTTTAAGGGACGTCATCCAAGATGGCGTTCCTCGAATTCCGATTGGCTGATAGGATTCTATCAGCCAATCGGAATTAAGGTAGGAAAAATCTGATTGGCTGATTGAATCAGCCAATCAGATTCAAGTTCAATCCGATTGGCTGATCCAATCAGATTGAGCTCGCATTCTATTGGCTGTTCCGATCAGCCAATAGAATGCGAGCTCAATCTGATTGGCTGATCCAATCAGCCAATCGGATTGAACTTGAATCTGATTGGCTGATTCAATCAGCCAATCAGATTTTTCCTACCTTAATTCCGATTGGCTGATAGAATCCTATCGGCCAATCGGAATTCGAGGGACGCCATCTTGGATGACGTCTCTTAAAGGAACCTTCATTCGTCGTTAGTCCGTCGGTGAAGAAGGATGGCTCCGTGTTGGCTGCTTGAAGATGGTCCCACTCTGCGCCGGATGGAAGAAGATAGAAGATGCCGCCTGGATGAAGATGTCTGCCGGTCCGGATGTCCTCTTCTGCCCGGATAGGATGAAGACTTCGGACCCTCTTCTGGACGGATCATTGATACCCGGCGTGGTGAAGACAAGGTAGGGAGATCTTCAGGGGCTTAGTGTTAGGTTTATTTAAGGGGGGTTTGGGTTAGATTAGGGGTATGTGGGTGGTGGGTTGTAATGTTGGGGGGGTATTGTATGTTTGTTTTTTTTACAGGCAAAAGAGCAGAATTCTTTGGGGCATGCCCCGCAAAAGGCCCTTTTAAGGTCTGGTAAGGTAAAAGAGCTTTACAATTCTTATTTTAGAATAGGGTAGGGCATTTTTCTCTTGTTAAGTGTGTTCAGTCCACGGGTCATCCATTACTTATGGGATATATTCTGCTTCCCAACAGGAAGTTGCAAGAGGATCACCCAAGCAGAGCTGCTATATAGCTCCTCCCCTCACATGTCATATCCAGTCATTCTCTTGCAACCCTCAACAAAGAAGGAGGTCGCGAGAGGAGTTGGAGTTTTTACTTAATTATTCTTCAATCAAAAGTTTGTTATTTTAAATGGCACCGGAGTGTGCTGTTTTTCTATCTCAGGCAGTATTTGGAAGAAGAAACTGCCTGCGTTTTCTATGATCTTAGCAGGCGTAACTAAGATCCACTGGCTGTTCTCGACATTCTGAGGAGTGGGGTAACTTCAGAAAATGGGAATAGCATGCGGGGTCCCCCGCAAATGAGGTATGTGCAGTACAATATTTTCTGGGAATGGAATTGACTAAGAAAACACTGCTGTTACCCGTATGATGTAAGTACAGCCTTAAATGCAGTAGTAGTGACTGGTATCAGGCTGATAAATATATGCACAGTAGAGTTATTTTCTAGGGACTAGAATTTGACTGAGAAAATACTGTTAATACTGAAATAATGCTTAAGCCTTATCTACAGTGGAAGCGACTGGTAGCAAGCTTAGTGATAACTTTGCATGACATTGAAAAAAGTTTGTTTTTAAAACGTTTACTGGCATGTTATTCGTTTTGTGAGGTACTTTGGTGATAAATCCTTTTGGGCATGATTTTTTTCCACATGGCTAACGTATATTTCTGCATAGAAACCGTTATATCAGGTCTCCCACTGTTGTAAATGAGTGGGAGGGGCCTTTTTTAGCGCCTTGTTGCGCAGTTAAAATTCTAGCAGTCTTCCTGCTTCTTCCTCCTTGATCCAGGACGTCTCTAGAGAGCTCAGGGGTCTTCAAAATTCGTTTTTGAGGGAGGTAATCAGTCACAGCAGACCTGTGACAGTGTGTTTGACTGTGATAAAAGCGTTAAATCTTAATTTGATATCCGTTTTTGGGTACTGAGGGGTTAATCATCCTTTTGCTAATGGGTGCAATCCTCTGCTAATTAATACATTTAACTATAACTGAATTAGTTCTTTGTTATTCAACTGTGTTTTTATAAGCGCTGCAGCGTTTTTTATATTGCTTGTAAACTTATTGAAAGTAATTTCCAAGCTTGCTAGCTTCATTGCTAGTCTGTTTAAACATGTCTGATACAGAGGAATCTACTTGTTCATTATGTTTAAAAGCCGATGTGGAGCCCAATAGAAATATGTGTACCAATTGTATTGATATTACTTTGAATAAAAGTCAATCTGTACCGATAAAGAAATTATCACCAGACAACGAGGGGGAAGTTATGCCGTCTAACTCTCTTCACATGTCAGTACCTTCGTCTCCCGCTCGGGAGGTGCGTGACATTGAGGCGCCAAGTACATCAAGGCCCTTACAAATCACTTTACATGATATGGCTAATGTTATGAAAGAAGTATTATACAATATGCCCGAGTTAAGAGGCAAGCGCGACAGCTCTGGGTTAAGGACAGAGCGCGCCGATGACACGAGAGCCATGTCTGATACTGCGTCACAATTTGCAGAACATGAGGACAGAGAGCTTCATTCTGTGGGTGACGGTTCTGATTCGGGGAGACCGGATTCAGAAATTTCAAATTTTAAATTTAAGCTTGAGAACCTCCGCGTGTTGCTAGGGGAGGTGTTAGCGGCTCTGAATGATTGTGACATGGTGGCAATCCCAGAGAAATTATGTAGGCTGGATAAATACTATGCGGTACCGGTGTGTACTGACGTTTTTCCTATACCAAAGAGGCTTACAGAGATTATTAGCAAGGAGTGGGATAGACCCGGTGTGCCTTTTTCCCCTCCTCCGATATTTAGAAAAATGTTCCCAATAGACGCCACCACACGAGACTTATGGCAGACGGTCCCTAAGGTGGAGGGAGCAGTTTCTACTTTAGCCAAGCGTACCACTATCCCGATAGCTTTGTCGTTTACTCTGGACAGAGGAGAGGTCAAAAGGCTTCGGCTACCTCTCTCTCTTTTTGGCTTCGTAGCATAATACGCTTAGCCTACGAGACTGCTGGACAGCAGCCTCCTGAAAAAATTACAGCTCATTCCACTAGAGCTGTGGCTTCCACCTGGGCCTTTAAGAATGAGGCCTCTGTTGAACAGATTTGCAAGGCTGCAACTTGGTCTTCACTTCATACTTTTTCCAAATTTGACACTTTTGCTTCTTCGGAGGCTGTTTTTGGGAGAAAGGTTCTACAGGCAGTGGTTCCTTCTGTTTAATGTTCCTGCCTTGTCCCTCCCATCATCCGTGTATTTTAGCTTTGGTATTGGTATCCCATAAGTAATGGATGACCCGTGGACTGAACACACTTAACAAGAGAAAACATAATTTATGCTTACCTGATAAATTTATTTCTCTTGTAGTGTGTTCAGTCCACAGCCCGCCCTGTCTTTTTGAGGCAGGTTCTAAATTTTTAATTATAAATCCAGTCACCACTGCACCCTATAGTTTCTCCTTTCTCGTCTTGTTTCGGTCGAATGACTGGATATGACATGTGAGGGGAGGAGCTATATAGCAGCTCTGCTTGGGTGATCCTCTTGCAACTTCCTGTTGGGAAGGAGAATATATCCCATAAGTAATGGATGACCCGTGGACTGAACACACTACAAGAGAAATAAATTTATCAGGTAAGCATAAATTATGTTTTTTTTATTTTGGGGGGCTTTGTTATTTTTTAGGGGGCTTAGAGTAGGTGTAATTAGTTTAAAATTCTTGTAATCTTTTTTTATTTTTTGTAATTTAGTGTTTGTTTTTGTAATTTAGTTTAGTTGATATAATTGTAGATAGTTTATTAAATTTATTTATTGATAGTGTAGTGTTAGGTTTAATTGTAATTATTTTGTAGCTATTTTAGGATTTATTTTTATTTTACAGGCAACTTTGTATTTATTTTAACTAGGTACAATAGCTATTAAATAGTTATTAACTATTTAATAGCTACCTAGTTAAAATAAAGAGAAATTTACCTGTAAAATAAATCCTAAGCTAAGTTACAATTACACCTAACACTACACTATCAATAAATAAATTATTCCTATTTAAAACTAAACACTTACCTGTAAAATAAACCCTAAGATAGCTACAATGTAATTAATAATTACATTGTAGCTATTTTAAGATTTATATTTTACATTTAACTTTGTATTTATTTTAGCTAGTTAGAATAGTTATTAAATAGTTATTAACTATTTAATAACTACCTAGCTAAAAGAAATACAAAATTGCCTATAAAATAAATCCTAACCTAAGTTACAATTAAACCTAACACTACACTATCATTAAATTAATTAAAAAAATTAGCTACAAATAACTACAATTAAATACAATTAAATAAACTAACTAAAGTACAAAAAATAAAAAAACTAAGTTACAAAAAATAAAAAAGAAATAAGTTACAAACATTTAAAAAATATTACAACAATTTTAAGCTACTTACACCTAATCTAAGCCCCCTAATAAAATAACAAAGCCCCCCAAAATAAAAAAAATGCCCTACCCTATTCTACATTAAAAAGTTAACAGCTCTTTTACCTTATCAGCCCTTAAAAGGGCCTTTTGCGGGGCATGCCCCAAAGAAAACAGCTCTTTTTCCTGTAAAATAAAAATACAACCCCCCCCCCAACATTAAAACCCACCACCCACACACCCCTACTCTAACCCAAACCCCCTTAAATAAACCTAACACTACCCCCTGAAGATCATCCTACCTTTAGCCGTCTTCAGCCAGCCGACCACCGATGGAACAGAAGAGGAGATCCGCAGTGGCCGAAGTCATCATCCAAGGGGCGCTGAAGAAGTCTTCCATCCGATTAAAGTCATCATCCAGGCGGCGTCTTCAATCTTCATCCATCCGGAGTGGAGCGGAGCCATCTTCAGACGAGCCGACACGGAGCCATCCTCTTCTACCGACGGACTAACGACGAATGACGTTTCATTTACGTGACGTCATCCAAAATGGCGTCCCTCGAATTCCGATTGGCTGATAGGATTCTATCAGCCAATCGGAATTAAGGTAGGAAAAATCTGATTGGCTGATTTAATCAGCCAATCAGATTGAGCTTGCATTCTATTGGCTGTTCCGATCAGCCAATAGAATGCAAGCTCAATCTGATTGGCTGATTGGATCAGCCAATCGGATTGAACTTCAATCTGATTGGCTGATTAAATCAGCCAATCAGATTTTTCCTACCTTAATTCCGATTGGCTAATAGAATCCTATCAGCCAATCGGAATTCGAGGGACGCCATCTTGGATGATGTCACTTAAAGGAACCGTCATTCGTTGTTAGTCCGTCGGTAGAAGAGGATGGCTCCGCGTCGGCTCGTCTGAAGAGGGCTCCGCTCCGGATGGATGAAGATTGAAGACGCCGCCTGGATGATGACTTCAATCAGATGGAAGACTTCTTCAGCGCCCCTTGGATGATGACTTCAATCGGATGGAAGACTTCTTCAGCGCCCCTTGGATTAAGACTTCGGCCACTGCGGATCTCCTCTTCTGTTCCATCGGTAGTTGGCTGGCTGAAGACGGCTAAAGGTAGGATGATCTTCAGGGGGGTAGTGTTAAGTTTATTTAAGGGGGGTTTGGGTTAGAGTAGGGGTATGTGGGTGGGGGGTTTTAATGTTGGGGGGAGCTGTATTTTTATTTTACAGGCAAAAGAGCTGTTTTCTTTGGGGCATGCCCCGCAAAAGGCCCTTTTAAGGGCTGGTAAGGTAATAGAGCTGTTAACTTTTTAATGTAGAATAGGGTAGGGCATTTTTTTTATTTTGGGGTGCTTTATTATTTTATTAGGGGGCTTAGATTAGGTGTAAGTAGCTTAAAATTGTTGTAATATTTTTTAAATGTTTGTAACTTAGTTTTTTTTATTTTTTGTACTTTAGTTGGTTTATTTAATTGTATTTAATTGTAGTTATTTGTAGCTAATTTATTTAATTAATTTAATGATAGTGTAGTGTTAGGTTTAATTGTAAATTAGGTTAGGATTTATTTTACAGGTAATTTTGTATTTCTTTTAGCTATGTAGTTATTAAATAGTTAATAAATATTTAATAACTATTCTAACTAGCTAAAATAAATACAAAGTTACCTGTAAAATAAATATAAATCCTAAAATAGCTACAATGTAATTATTAATTACATTGTAGCTATCTTAGGGTAAAATTTTATATTTAAGTATTTAGTTTTAAATAGGAATAATTTATTTAATGATAGTGTAGTGATAGGTGTAATTGTAACTTAGGATAGTTTTTATTTTACAGGTAAATTTCACTTTATTTTAACTAGGTAGCTATTAAATAGTTAATAACTATTTAATAGCTATTGTACCTAGTTAAAATAAATTGAAAGTTGCCTGTAAAATAAAAATAAATCCTAAGATAGCTACAATATAATTATTATTTATATTGTAGCTATATTAGGGTTTAGTTTAAAGGTAAGTATTTAGTTTTAAATAGGATTAATTTAGTTAATAAGAGTTATAATATTTAGATGTATTTAATTAATATTTAAGTTAGGGGGGTGTTAGGGTTAGACTTAGGTTTAGGGTTTTATAATTTTATTATAGTGGCGGCGGTGTAGAGGGGGCAGGATAGGGGTTAATAAATTTATTATAGGGGGGGGCAGGATAGGGGTTAATAAATTTATTATAGGTGGCGACGGTGTAGGGGGGGCAGATTAGGGGTTAATAAGTTTAATATAGGTGGCGGGGGGTCCGGGAGCAGCGGTTTAGGGGTTAAACAATTTATTTAGTTGCGGCGGGGTCCGGGAGCGGCGGTTTAGGGGGTAATAAGTTTATTAGAGTGGCGGTGGGCTCCGGGAGCGGCTATTTAGGGGTTAATCAGTTTATTATAGTTGCAGCGGGGTCCGGGAGCGGCGGTTTAGGGGGTAATAACTTTATTTAGTTGCGGCGGTGTAGGGGGGGGACGGATTAGGCGTGTTTAGACTCAGGGTACATGTTAGGGTGTTAGGTGCAGACATCTCCCATAGGAATCAATGGGATGTCGGGCAGCAGCGAACATGAACTTTCGCTATGGTCAGACTCCCATTGATTCCTATGGGATCCGCCGCCTCCAGGGCGGTGGATTTAAAACCAGGTACGCTGGGCCGGAAAAGTGCAGAGCGTACCTGCTAGTCATTTGATAACTAGCAAAAGTAGTCAGATTGTGCCGAATTTGTGTTCGGAACATCTGGAGTTATGTAAGAATCGATTTGTGTCGGACTTTGCCCGACGGATCGAAGCTTACGTCACAAAATTCTACTTTTGCCAGGCAGCAGGGCTTGATAACTAAGGCGAATCAGCCTCGCCACAAATACGCTGCAAAATTCCAGCGTATTTGAGGTTGACGGCTTGATAACTAGAGGCCAATGTGTGAAGGCACCAACCAGCAGTTAGCTCGCACTAGTGTTGGATATGTGCATAATCCTTTTCAACAAGGGATACCAAGAGAATGAAGCACATTGAAAACAGAAGTGAATTTAAAAATGACTTAAAATTACATAATCTTTTTGAATCATTCAAGTTTAATTTTGACTTTCCTATCCCTTTAAATACCCTTAGGTTTCTGATAAGCCTTGTAATCATTTAAATACATTTTTTTCTATTTGTGATGCTGTCTCTGACATGATTTCTAGGGAATTGTCTAAGCCCGGTAATTCATTTAATCCTTCTGCAAGGTTTAAAAAGTTATATCCTTTTACCTGCTGCTAATGTTGTATTGTGGGAATCTGTTCCTAAGGTTGATGGGACCATTTCCACTAAACGTACTATTATACCTTTGTAAAGTAGTACTTCTTGTAAGGTCCCACTGGATAGAAAATTTGAGTATTTCTTTCATGTAATTTGCAAGAGTCCATGAGCTAGTGACATATGGGATATACATTCCTACCAGGAGGGGCAAAGTTTCCCAAACCTTAAAATGCCTATAAATACACCCCTCACCACACCCACAATTCAGTTTTACAAACTTTGCCTCCCATGGAGGTGGTGAAGTAAGTTTGTGCTAGATTTCTACGTTGATATGCGCTTCGCAGCAGGCTGAAGCCCATTTTTCCTCTCAAGAGTGCAGTGAATGTCAGAGGGATCTGAAGAGAGTATTGCCTATTTGAATACCATGGTCTTCCTCTAGGGGATCTATTTCATAGGTTCTCTGTTATCGGTCGTAGAGATTTCTTCTCCTACCTCCCTTTTCAGATCGACGATATACTCTTATATACCATTACCTCTACTGATTCTCATTTCAGTACTGGTTTGGCTATCTACTATATGTAGATGAGTGTCTTAGGGTAAGTAAGTCTTATTTTATTCATGACACTCTAAGCTATGGTTGGGCACTTTATATGTAAAGTTCTAAATATATATTTTAAACTTATATTTGCCATGATTCAGGATAATCAGTGTTCCTTCTTTCAGACTGTCAGTTTCATTTTTTGGGAAAATGCATATGAATAAAATATTTTTCTTACCTTAAAATTTTCAATTGACTTTTTTTCTTCTAAATTGCGGGCTGTTAGGCTTGCGGGTGCAGAAAATGCTACAATTTATTGCATAATTTTTGGCGCGAGAATATTGTCATTTCCGGCGTCATAGTTGACGCCGGAAGTTTTCACGTGGTTGCGTAATTTTTGACGCATGTTTGTTGCAGATGTTTTTTGGCGCCAAAAAATGTGGGCGTCATACTTGGCGCCAGTTTTTTTTTTCCACATTATTTCAGTCACGCTTTTTAGTTGCTTCTTGTTGCTAGAGGCTTGTTTTGTTTTGCATTTTTTTCCATTCCTGAAACTGTCATTTAAGGAATTTGATCATTTTGCTTTATGTTGTTTTTTTCTATTGCATATTGCAAGATGTCACTACCTGACCCTGGATCAGAATCTACTTCTGGAAAGACGCTGCCTGATGTTGGTTCTACCAAAGCTAAGTGCATTTGTTGTAAACTTTTGGTAACTGTTCCTCCGGCTGTAGTTTGTGTTAGTTGTCATGATAAACTATCTAACGCGGATAATATTTCCATTAGTAATAATCCATTACCTGTTGTTGTTCCTTCAACATCTAATGTTCAGGATGTTCCTTTAATGTAAGAGAATTTGTTTCTAATTCTATTCCGAAGGCTCTGTCTGTTATTCCTCCTTCTAGTAAACGTAAAAGGTCTTTTAAAACTTCTCATATTTCAGATGAATTTTTAAATGAGCCATCATTCTGATCTATCTCTGATGAGGATCTATCTGGTTCAGAAGATTTTGCCTCAGATATTGACACTGATAAATCTTCATATTTGTTTAAGATGGAGTGTATTCGTTCTTTACTTAAAGAAGTGTTGATTGCATTAGATATGGAGGAGTCTAGTCCTCTTGATATTAAAACTACTAAGCGTTTAAATTCAGTTTTTAAACCTCATGTAGTTATTCCAGAAGTTTTTCCAGTTCCTGATGCTATTTCAGAAGTAATTTCTAGGGAATGGAATAGTCTGGGTACTTCATTTACTCCTTCTCCAAGGTCTAAGAAATTGTACCCTTTGCCATCTGATAGATTAGAGTTTTGGGAAAAAATCCTCAAAGTTGATGGGGCTATCTCTACTCTTGCTAAACATACTACTATTCCTACGGCAGATAGTACTTCTTTTAAGGATCCTTTAGATAGGAAGCTTGAATCCTTTCTAAGGAAGGCTTAATTATGTTCAGGTAATCTTCTTAGACCTGCTATTTCTTTGGCTGATGTTGCTGCAGCTTCCACCTTCTGGTTGGAGGCTTTAGCGCAACAAGTGTCAGACCATAATGCTTATAGCATTGTTAAACTTCTTCAACATGCTAATAACTTTGTTTGTGATGCCATTTTTGATATCATTAGGATTGATGTCAGGTATATGTCTTTAGCTATTTTAGCTAGAAGAGCTTTATCGCTTAAGTCTTGGAATGCAGATATGACTTCTAAGTCAACGTTGCTTTCTCTTTCTTTCCAAAGTAATAAATTATTTGGTTCTCAGTTGGATTCAATAATTTCAACTGTTACTGGGGGGAAGGGAGCCTTTTTGGCTCAGGACAAAAAATCTAAAGGTAAATATAGGGCTGCTAATCGTTTTCGCTCCTTTCGTCAGAATAAGGAACAGAAGCCTGACCCTTCCCCTAAAGGAACAGTTTCCGTTTGGAAACCTTCTCCAGTCTGGAATAAATCCAAGCCTTTTAGAAAGTCAAAACCAGCTCCCAAATCCGCATGAAGGTGCGGCCCTCATTCCAGCACAGCTGGTAGGGGGCAGGTTACGATTTTTCAAAGATGTTTGGACCAATTCGATTCAAAGTCTTTGGATTCAGAACATTGTTTCTCAAGGGTACAGAATAGGTTTCAAGGTAAGACCGCCTGTGAGAAGATTTTTCCTCTCACGCATTCCAGTAAACCCAGTAAAGGCTCAGGCGTTTCTGAAATGTGTTTCAGACCTGGAGTCGGCTGGGGTAATTGTGCCAGTTCCAGATCTGGAACGGGGTCTGGGGTTTTACTCAAATCTGTTCATTGTACCAAAGACGGAGAATTCTTTCAGACCAGTTCTGGATCTAAAAATATTGAATCATTATGTAAGGATACCAACATTCAAAATGGTGACTATAAGGACTATTCTGCCTTTTGTTCAGCAAGGGCATTATATGTCTACAATAGACTTACAGGATGCATATCTTCATATTCCAATTCATCCAGACCACTATCAGTTCCTGAGATTCTCTTTTCTAGAGAAGCATTACCAGTTTGTTGCTCTTCCTTTTGGCCTAGCAACAGCTCCAAGGATCTTTTCAAAGGTTCTCGGTGCCATTCTCTCTGTAATCAGAGAACAGGGTATTGCGGTATTTCCTTTTTTGGACGATATCTTGGTACTTGCTCAGTCTTTACATTCTGCAGAATCTCATACGAATCAACTTGTGTTGTTTCTTCAAAGACATGGTTGGAGGATCAATTTACCAAAGAGTTCCTTGATTCCTCAGACAAGGGTAAACTTTTTGGGTTTCCAAATAGATTCAGTGTCCATGACTTTGTCTCTAACAGAAAAGAGACGTCTGAAATTGGTTTCAGCTTGTCGAAACCTTCAGTCTCAATCATTCCCTTCGGTAGCTTTTTGCATGGAAATTCTAGGTCTCATGACTGCTGCATCGGACCGATCCCTTTTGCTCGTTTTCACATGAGACCTCTCCAGCTTTGTATGCTGAACCAATGGTGCAGGGATTATACAAAGATATCACAATTAATATTCTTAAGTCCCAATGTTCGATCTTCTCTGACTTGGTGGTTGGATCACCATCGTTTAATTCAAGGGGCCTCTTTTGTTCGTCCAACCTGGACTGTGATCTCAACAGATACGAGTCTTTCAGGTTGGGGATCTCTGACAGCGCAGGGGGTTTGGGAATCTCAGGAGGCGAGATTACCAATCAACATTTTGGAACTCCGTGCGATTTTCAGAGCTCTTCAGTTCTGGCCTCTTCTGAAGAGAGAATTGTTTATTTGTTTTCAGACAGACAATGTCACAACCGTGGCGTATGTCAATCATCAAGGTGGGAGTCACAGTCCTCAGACTATGAAAGAAGTATCTCGGATACTTGTATGGGCGGAATCCAGCTCCTGTCTAATCTCTGCGGTTCACATCCCAGGTATAGACAATTGGGAAGCGGATTATCTCAGTCGCCAGACGTTACATCCGGGCGAATGGTCTCTTCACCCAGAGGTATTTCTTCAGATTGTTCAAATCTGGGGACTTCCAGAAATAGATCTGATGGCTTCTCATCTAAACAAGAAACTTCCCAGGTATCTGTACAGATCCAGGGATCCTCAGGCGGAAGCAGTGGACGTGTTATCACTTCCTTGGAATTATCAACCTGCTTATATCTTTCCGCCTCTAGTTCTTCTTCCAAAAGTGATTTCCAAAATCCTAATGGAGCGTTCGTTTGTACTGCTGGTGCCTCCAGCATGGCCACACAGGTTTTGGTATGCGGATCTCGTTTGGATGGCCAGTTGCCAACCTTGGACACTTCCGTTAAGGCCAGACCTTCTATCTCAAGGCCCATTTTTCCATCAGGATCTCAAATCATTAAATTTGAAGGTATGGAGATTGAACGCTTAATACTTAGTCATAGAGGTTTCTCTGATTCAATGATTAATACTATGTTACAGGCTCGTAAATCTGTGTCTAGAAAGATTTATTACCGAGTTTGGAAGTCTTACATTTCTTGGTGTTCTTCTCATAAATTCTCTTGGCATTCTTTTAGAATTCCTAGAATTTTACAGTTTCTTCAGGATGGTTTGGAAAAAGGTTTGTCTGCAAGTTCCTTGAAAGGACAAACCTCTGCTCTTTCTGTTCTTTTTCACAAAAAGATTGCTAATCATCCTGATATTCATTGTTTTGTACAGGCTTTGGTTCGTATTAAGCCTGTCATTAAGTCAATCTCTCCTCCTTGGAGTCTTAAAGGATTACTTTCTGTTATATTAATTAAAACCTACTGACCTATATTTTCTCCAAAACGAAGTTTCATAACGTTCTAAAAGTTATATCTTTTATTCGCCGATGATGTCACTTTATCCTGCCCACTTTTTTCAGCACTGCATGTTCAAAATACTTAAACCAATAACTTTGTGTTTAAAGCGCCATTTTGAAACCTAGGTATTGTAAACGGATTGGTACAGAGCAAAGGATACCCACGGAGTGGGTTTGGAAAACAATTAAATTTGCAGACAAGATTTCTGATATACGGTAGAGATATGTTAATGAAATGCTATTGATAAAAAGCGTATTTGGGGTAGTTAGTTAGTAACAGGCATAGAAAATATTTACTTACAGTGGCCCTTTAATTTGGTTCTGAGGGCTTTACAGGCTCCTCCGTTTGAACCTATGCATTCTCTGGATATTAAATTACTTTCTTGGAAAGTTTTGTTCCTTTTGGCCATCTCTTCTCCTAGAAGAGTTTCTGAGTTATCTGCTCTTTCTTGTGAATCTCCTTTTCTGATTTTTCATCAGGATAAGGCGGTGTTGCGGACTTCATTTAATTTTTTACCTAAAGTTGTGAATTCTAACAACATTAGTAGAGAAATTGTTGTCCCTTCATTGTGTCCTAATCCTAAGAATTCTCTGGAGAGATCTTTACATTCTTTGAATGTAGTAAGAGCTTTGAAATATTATGTTGAAGCTACTAAAGATTTCAGAAAGACTTCTAGTCTATTTGTTATCTTTTCTGGTTCTAGGAAAGGTCAGAAGGCTTCTGCCATTTCTTTGGCGTCTTGGTTAAAGTCTTTGATTCATCATGCTTATGTGGAGTCGGGTAAATCCCCGACTCAAAGGATTACGGCTCATTCTACTAGGTCAGTTTCTACTTGCTGGGCTTTTAGGAATGAAGCTTCTGTTGATCAGATTTACAAAGCAGCAACTTGGTCTTCTTTGCATACTTTTACTAAATTCTACCATTTTGATGTTTTTTCTTCTTCTGAAGCAGTTTTTGGTAGAAAAGTACTTCAGGCAGCTGTTTCAGTTTGATTCTTCTGCTTATAATTTCAGTTTTTTTCATTATAAGATTAAAACTTTTTGATTTGGGTTGTGGATTATTTTTTCAGCGGAATTGGCTGTCTTTATTTTATCCCTCCCTCTCTAGTGACGCTTGCATGGAAGTTCCACATCTTGGGTATCTGCTATCCCATACGTCACTAGCTCATGGACTCTTGCCAATTACATGAAAGAAAACATAATTTATGTAAGAACTTACCTGATAAATTCATTTCTTTCATATTGGCAAGAGTCCATGAGGCCCACCCTTTTTGTGGTGGTTATGATTTTTTTGTATAAAGCACAATTACTCCAATTCCTTGTTTGATGCTTTCGCTCCTTTCTTATCACCCCACTTCTTGGCTATTCGTTAAACTGAATTGTGGGTGTGGTGAGGGGTGTATTTATAGGCATTTTGAGGTTTGGGAAACTTTGCCCCTCCTGGTTGGAATGTATATCCCATACGTCACTAGCTCATGGACTCTTGCCAATATGAAAGAAATTAATTTATCAGGTAAGTTCTTACATAAACATGGTGTCTATTGTCTATTTCCTTTCAAGGAAATAAACAGTTTGGTTCTGATTTATATTCTATTGTATCTACTGTTACTGGAGGTAAAGGGGCTTTTCTTCCTCAAGACAAGAAGTCTAGAGGAAAATCCAAAGCTTCCAATTGTTTTCATTCCTTTTGTCGGAATAAGTAACAAAATGTTGACTCCTCAGCTCAGAAGCAAGGCACATCTGGCCCAGTCTGGAGGCCTAGTGCTAACTGGAACAAGTCAAAGTAGGACATCTCTACTACCAAATCTGCATGAAGGTGCGGCCCCCGATCAAGAAGTTCTGGCAGGGGACAGGTTAAGCCTCTTTCAGAGGGCTTGGTTTCAGTCTGTTCCCGATCCCTGGGTTCTGAATATAGTTTCCCAGGAATATCAAATAGGATTCAAAATAAGTCCTCCCAGAAGAAGGTTTTTTTCTGTCCAATGTTTTAAGGAATCCTTTAAAAACTCACGCTTTTTCTAGTCTGTCTCAGATCTAGAAGCTATAGGATTTATTGTACAAGTTCCTTTACAGAAACAGGGCATGTGGTTTTATTAAAATCTCTTTATTGTTCCAAAGTTTTGTTAGTTTTGTTCTTTGCTTCGTAGGAGTTGATTGAGAATGGAGTGTTTTCCAGCTACTTGCTTATGGATTTAAATTTGGGAGCTCAGATCAATGTGAGACCAAGAGTCCCTGGGAATTATCATTCACAAAGAAGACAAGAGAAATTTTACAGCAGCTGAATGATACAGGGACATAGGAATACCCTGTTATGTGCATATTATTTCCCTATGGGACTTAAGCCATAACTACCCTCAGACTTTGCGGGGACTCGTCCTTAGCCTCCCCCTGAGGGACACCGATATTTCCTACTTTCCCCTCTGTTGCTCTTTGTATGGAAGTTCTCGGTTTTATGATTGCAGCTTCAGATGCAATTCCTTTTGCTTGTTTCCACATGGGACCTCTTCAGTTTTGCATGCTTAGTCAATGGTGCAGAGTTTGTACTCGGCTGTCTCAAAAGATATTTCCTTCCTAAGATAGGTAGAGTCCACAGCTTCATTCCTTACTGTTGGGAAATACAATGCCTGGCCACCAGGAGGAGGCAAAGACACCCCAGCCAAAGGCTTAAATATCCTTTCCACTTCCTCATTACCCCAGTTATTCTTTGCCTTTTATCACGTTAGGAGGTGGCAGAGAGGTGTCAGAAGATTCAGAGAGTCCTGAAAAAGGATATCTGCCCTTCGAGATAGGACTGGAGTTTTAAGTAGTTATGTCAACCTCTCAGTGAGAGTATTTATGAAAGTTAGAGTCTGGAGATGCAGGGAAAGTTTTTCTGCGAAACCATTCAGACTACTACTAACAGCTCCTAAGCAATCAGTGTTGACGAGTTTCACTGCCTGCTTTCTCTCACTCAGGTCTATGTCAGGAGCGCTGCTATAAGACTGTCACACTTGAGAGGCTGTGTTCTGTTCCACAGCATGGATCCTGGAGCTAAGATTGTTTAAATGTTTACACATAAAACGCTATAACAGGGTTACAGTGTGGCTCCTTTATACCTTGATAGAATCCAGGGTTAATATCCTCTGAAGGGGGTTTATTGAACAGTTGGGGTTAATTAATCAGTGTATTAATTATTTACATGCTGCTTTGTGTGATTTTTTTTCCTGGGCTGATAGATTGTGTGTTTTTGGCTGAAACAAACAGGTTTCACTTTAGTTTAGTTGCTGTACTTGTAATAACAGGGAAAATACTGTCTTGCACTCCATGTGACCGGGTGTGGTCTATGTTCATTTCCTCCATTCCAGCTGAGACTTGAACCTGAGGAGAGCGTTCTCTGTTAACTGTCTGGGTCTAGGAGGTGGTGAGTGCCCCAACCATTGGGAGTATAAAGGTGCAGTTTTCTATAATAAAAAAACATTTTTATTTGAGTCCTTCTGTGGGTATAACCTGAGCTATGTAGGACTCTGACATGTTAGAATGTATTCCTTCTGTACTAAATCATACCTGTTTATATTGTGAGGAGGCCGTGGTTTTCCTGCCCACTCAATTATGTTCCACATGCCTTAACACCATTATAAAGTCTAAGAAGGGAGACAAGCCTGCTAAGGCTCTTAGTCCCTCTGAGCCGTATACCTCTCAGGACTCGGCGTCCCATGAGATTACTACCCTTGATACATTATCCACTCCACATGCAGATCCCCGTAGCACATCTAGTCCTCCATCAACCATCAGGGGGGAACGAGAAGTTCCTTGGCGATGAAGGAAGTATCTCAGATTCTGGAGTGGGCGGAGGCCCACAGCTGTTCGCTGTCAGTGATCCACACTCCAGGTGTGGACAACTGGGAGGCCGGATTTTCTCAGCAGGAAATTCTTCCATCCAGTGGAATGGTCTCTCCATCCCGAGGTGTTTGCAGAGATATGCAGCAAGTGGGGGATGCCGGGGATAGATCTCACTGCGTCCCATCTCAATACCAAGCTACCCAGGTACGGGTCGAGGGATCCCCAAGCAGATCTAGTAGATGCACTAGCAGTGCCCTGGAGGTTCAAATTCATATATCTTTTTCCTCCATTACCGCTTCTTCTTCCTCGAGTGGTGGCCCGCATCAAGAAGGAGCGGGTATCAGTAATCCTGATTGCTCCATCGTGGCCGCGAGATTACTACCCTTGATGCATTATCCACTCCACATGCAGATCCCTGTAGCACATCTAATCCTCCATCCGGAGGGGACCTTCTTCCTGCGGACTTTGCCACGCAGTTACAAACGGCGGTGTCTGGGGCCCTCAGTGCATTACCACGGGATCAGATCATGTAGGGGGCACACTTTTTCTTTTTTCAGACGCCTGGTTCAAGGACGTACAGGATCAGTGGGTCCTGGAGGTGGTATCTCAGGGATACAAGAAAGGCTTCAAATCTCATCTGCCAAGGGGCAGATTCCTTTTCTTGAATCTGTCTACCAGACCAGAAAAGAGGGATGCCTTTCTAGGGTGCATTCGGAATCTATCCTCCTTAGGAGTTGTTGTCCCGGTGCCTATCGAAGAAAGAGGTTTGGAGTTTTATTCAAACTTTTCCGTGGTCACAAAGAAGGAGGGAACTTTCTGCCCAATTCTGGACCTAAAGTACTTAAACAAATTTCTCAGTGTCCCTTCCTTCAAGATGGAGACGATAAGGTCCATACTTCCTTAAATTCAGGAAGGCCAGTTTATGACCACTATAGATCTGAAGGACGTTTACCTTCATGTTCCAATCCACAGGGAACACTTTCAGTTCCTGAGGTTTGCATTCCTGGACCAGCACTTCCAGTTCATTGCCCTTCCGTTTGGCCTAGCTACTGCTCCAAGAATCTTTACGAAGGTTCTGGGGGCTCTTCTAGCCATTGCCAGAACTCAGGGTATTGCAGTAGCCCCGTACTTGGACGATATTCTAGTACAAGCACCATCCTGGAAGAATTCTTGGAGTCCCTTCTCAGTCTTCTTCGATCGCATGGATGGAAGATAAACTTGAAAAAGCGTTCTCTTATCCCAAGTACCAGGGTGGAATTCCTGGGTACTATAATAGACTCCATATCCATGAGGATAATACTAATAGACCAGTGACATTTCAAGCTAATTTTGGCATGTCTTGCCCCCCGGACCTCCTTGAGTTCCTCTGTGGCTCAGGGTATGGAGGTGATTGGTCTCATGGTGTCCTGCATGGACATCATTCCTTTTGCCAGGATCCGTCTCAAACCTTTACAACTGTGCATGCTGAGGCAGTTGAACGGCGATCATTTGGATCTGTCTCAACAGATTGTATTAGACAGCCGGTCGAGAGAATCGCTCTCTTGGTTGCTTTTTCCAGATCTTCTGTCCTGAGGGACATGCTTCTTAAGACCATCCTGGGGTATTGTGACTACGGATGCAAACCTATCCGGATGGGGAGCTGTTTGGGGTGCCAGGAAGGCGCAGGGGTTGTGGACTCAGGATGGATGGGAGGCGGATTTTCTCAGCAGGCAATTCTTCCATCCAGTGGAATGGTCTCTCCATCCCGAGGTGTTTGCAGAGATATGCAGCAAGTGGGGGATGCCGGAGATAGATCTCATGGCGTCCCGTCTCAATACCAAGCTACCCAGGTACGGGTCGAGGGATCCCCAAGCAGATCTAATAGATGCACTAGCAGTGCCCTGGAGGTTCAAACTCATATATTTTTTTCCTCCATTACAGCTTCTTCCTCGAGTGGTGGCCCGCATCAAGAAGGAGTGGGTATCAGTAATCCTGATTGCTCCAGCGTGGCTGCGAAGGACGTGGTTCGCGGATCTAGTGGGGATATCCTTATCTCCTCCGTGGAAGTTACCTTGTCGCAGAGACCTGCTGATACAAGGTCCATTTGTTCATCAAAATCTAGATTCTCTAAGGCTGACTGCGTGGAGATTAAACGCTTAATCTTGGCTAAGAGAGGTTTCTCTGAGAGTGTCATTAATACTCTTATTCAAGCTTGTAAACCAGTTACTCGGCATATCTACCACAAGGTGTGGAGGACCTACTTATTCTGGTGTGAAGAGTGTGGGTTTTCCTGGCACAGAGTTAAGGTTTCCAGGATCTTATGTTTTCTTCATAAATGGAAAGCGTCCACAGCTGCATTCATTACTTTTGGGAATTTAGAACCTGGCCACCAGGAGGAGGCAAAGACACCCCAGCCAAAGGCTTAAATACCTCCCCCACTTCCCCCATCCCCCAGTCATTCTTTGCCTTTCGGCCTAGGAGGTTGGCAGAGAAGTGTCAGAAGTTTTCTATAGCCTCTTACGGAGGGTAGTACTCTTCGGCATAGAACTGGAGTTTTAAGTATTACTGTCAGTCTCTCAGTGAGAGCATACAGGAAAGTTAGAGTCCAGAGATGCAGGGAGAGTCTTTCTGCAAAACCATCCCGACTCATATTTACAGCTCTACAAGCAATCGGAGTTGACGAGTTTCGCTGCCTGCTTCTACTCTCAAGTCCATGGCAGAAGCGATGCTACTATCTGTCACACTTGAAGGGCCGTGTTCCTGTTCCACATCGTAGATTCCGGTAAGATCGTTTGAATTTACTTTCGTCATGAATGTATTGTATTTTCAACTGTTTATCCGAGAGGCTACCACCTTGCGGGATTAAAAAACTTCAGGGTCTCAGTGAGGCTCCTTTTGTATCTTGGAATCAAGGGTTAATATCTCCTGAGGGGGGTTATTGAACAGGCTCATGGCTATTTTGGAACATAACGGCCTATGTCTAGTGACGCGGCCTTTATGGTCGGATGTGCTTTTTTATGGACTGCACGGTTTACCTTGTGACCGGGCGTGGTCACGTTTTGGCTCTCCATTTCCGCATTCCTGACCGAGTGGCGACAGCCAAATTCTGGTCGGCTGGTGTCTGGTTCATAAGAGGTGGTGAGTGCCCCAGCCATTGGGGGGGGGGGGTGTAAGGTGCCGTTTCAATTTTTCTTATTGGTCCATTTTTTTATCAATATCCCAGTTATGGAGGATTGTGATTTTTTGGAGACAGTTGTCTCTGACTCAGATTCTACTTCTTGCGAAGAATATGAATTGGCCCTGGTGATACATGCCCATCAGTTATGTTCCGAATGCCGTTTTAGAGTGCTCTGTTCCTCGAGATCGGGGAATCAGGGGCCTGCTGAGCCATCTGCCTCTGGAGATTCTATTTCCCACAAGCCAAGTTCCCTACCAACAACTCTTACTACGCATGCAGGTAACCCAAACGCTGCTTATCCTTCTATTGAAAGTGGCCTGTTCCCACTGGAGGTTACCTCACGGTTCCGCATGGCCATATCTTTGGCGCTGGCGTATCTGCACCTCCCGGGAGTGTGTTTACGATATTGTCCGTGTAACGTTAACCGGAGCTCATCAGGTGTGGGATCGCCTGGTCCAGTTCAGCCCTCCGGGGGAACGACTGTCCCTGAGGATTCAGGGGGTCAACCTTCGGGGCCGGTGTCTTCATTTGTCCTGGCGAAGATATGTTGCGCTTTTCGTTATAGACTATTCTACTGAGGCAGGTTTTGGCAATGCTGGAGGATTCTGCTCTTAATGGGTCTGGGAATTCTCAGTCTTTCTCTTCGAATGGCTTGCATAATTAGACATAAGGGGATGAGGTAATCTTCTTATAGTCTTTGTTATTGAGTATCCTTTTCCAGTTCTGAGCTTGGAAGACTTGGATCCCTGTTGGGCTGGTTCTGCGGGTGTGTCTGTTCTTCCTGGACGATAACCTACGGGTTGCCTTATCTTTTATTTTAATCCGTTGAGGATAGATTTTATTTGGTTAAAGCTCATGTTGTTGTAATTTCCTTCGGGAACTTTCTTTCTCTGGAATTGATGCTCGCGATTTTGTGGTCGCACTGTTTACTTCTACAAAAGTTTGTGGAAGAGTGAGGACGTGCTAGTCCTATGTTTGTCTGTCTGTTGTTTATCACTCCATCTTAGGGGGTGACTCTGTGGCCTTTACAGTGCTGAGGCCCTTGGTGTCAGGCTGTTCCTGACTGGGTACAAATCCTTCTGTCTTTGAGGCCTAGCTCAGACACGTGGCACCTTTTATTCCTGGCTGGTCCGGTGAGGGCGCCGAGTGCTCTCACTATGATTTGTGTTGTTTTCCTTGTTTTTATTTTCCCAGTTTCAGATAGCACTCTGAGAGGACTTGATGGTCGTTGGTTGCCTAGGGGCGTGGGGGATTGAGTTCGATCCTCATTTGCCTTTCAAATCTAGTCGGCTGGGTCTCCTTTGAGATCCGCTGCGACATACCCAGTTGTTTTCCATTCTTTGTGTGGACTAGAGTGTTAACTTCCTGTTGTGGGTCGGAGGTTTGGAGGATTTAGGGCCCTTATGCCACCGGTTTTTGGCGGCCTTGTCTTTTCAAGGTCTCCTTGGGAGTGTCCTTTTATGAATTGTTCCTTTTTTAGGTTCTCTTCCTTCGGGTTTAGACTTCCTGGACTTTATCTGGGGGTTTTTTCTGGCGGCTTTGGCCATTTAATTTAGGAAGTGAAGGCCGTGCGCCTTTTTTTACTTCCCGGGAGTTAGTCGTCTCCATATCAGGGACGATAGGCTATGTTGTCTCCTTTTTCAAAAGTTTCTCCCAGGGATCGGGGTACTCTGCATTCTTTTTCCTTGAGTGTGGTCCTCTGAAAAGGTAATCTGAGAGGATTATGGAGACTAGCCTTCTTTCGACTCTCTCTTCGGGTGACTCTATTCTCGTTACCATTTCCCTTAGTCTTAGACTTCTTGTCCGTTGTCCTTGGGGCCTTTGGGCTCTAGAGTAATTGCGTGACTTTGTCGCAGCCTAGCACCTTGTTGGGGATTTGTTGTGGTCCTGCTACGGGTGTTCTCTTCCCTTTGATGCTGGGAATTACTAGTGAGTCCTGTACCCGTTCTTTGGGTTAGCCCGGTCATCATACCCAATGAGTTCTGATTCTTCAGACCGGGTATCTTGTTCCCTGGGGGTGTTGTTCGTTTTAAGACGATTCTGGGTCCAGGGTTCTTGTCTGGATCCTTCTTGGATATCTGGAGACTTATGATCCTGCGGACTGGTTCGGGACGACCCAGTTTTTCAGGGAGACTATGTTATGACATAGGGGCTAGCAAGTAGGAAGGCCAGGGTTCAAGTCCGCCTTCGGGTACTGGTTATATCTTTACGGCCTGACTTGTCCTTCGGACGGAGTGTGCTCCTTTTCAACAACTGGCTGTGGCCTATCACACAAGCAAGCAGCAGTGGTAAGCACAGAACCATAGGTTCAGATCCCTGCTCAGCCCTGTCAAGCAGAATGCCTCCCAGACCTTTAATGGGGAGTTTTCTTCATAAATGGAAAGAGTCCACAGCTGCATTCATTACTTTTGGGAATTAAGAACCTGGCCACCAGGAGGAGGCAAAGACACCCCAGCCAAAGGCTTAAATACTCCTCCTACTCCCCTCATCCCCCAGTCATTCTTTGCCTTTCTACCCAGGAGGTTGGCAGAGAAGTGTCAGAAGTTTTTGTCTCTTATGGAGGGTAGTACTGTTCGACATGGGACAAGAGTTTTAAGTAATCCTATCAGTCTCTCAGTGAGGGCCTGGATGAAAGTTAGAGTCCGGAGATGCAGGAAGAGTCTTTCTGCGAAACCATCCCGACTCATATTAACAGCTCCCCAAGCAATCGGCATTGTCAAACTTTCCTTCGCTGCCTGCTTTCTTTTCTTAAGTCCATGGCGGAGGCGCTGCTACTATTCGTCAAACTTGAAGGGCCGTGTTCCTGTTCCACGGTGTAGATTCTCTTTATCTAGTTATGGAGGATTCGGAAACCGAGACTGTTCAAATTTCAGATTATTCGACTTGTGAAGAATGTGAATTGGCTCCGTTAACACAGGTCAATCAGTTATGTTCGATATGCCGTATTAGAGTGCCTTGTTCCTCGGGCTCGGGGAATCAAGGGTCCCCTGAGCCATCTGCCTCTGGAGGTTCTGTCCTCCGAGAGGCGAGTTCACTACTGCACCCTACTACTACACATGCGGGTAACCCAGATTAAGTTTATCCCTCCTTGCAGGGCGACTTGTTCCCCCCCCAAACCCCCCTGGAGGTTGCAGCTCGTTTTCGCTTTCACATATTTTTGGCGATTATGCATCTGCAAAGTGTAACACTACACTATCATTAAATTAATTAAATAAATTAACTACAAATAACTACAATTAAATACAATTACATAAACTAACTAAAGTACAAAAAATAAAAAAAAAATAAGTTACAAACATTTAAAAAATATTACAACAATTTTAAGCTAATTACACCTAATCTAAGCCCCCTAATAAAATAACAAAGCCCCCCAAAATAAAAAAATGCCCTACCCTATTCTAAATTTAAAAAGTTCAAAGCTCTTTTACCTTACCAGCCCTTAAAAGGGCATTTTGCGGGGCATGCCCCAAAGAATTCTGCTCTTTTGCCTGTAAAAGAAAAATACAACCCCCCCAACATTAAAACCCACCACCCACATACCCCTAATCTAACCCAAACCCCCCTTAAATAAACCTAACACTACCCCCCTGAAGATCATCCTACCTTGAGTTGTCTTGAGCCAGCCGACCCACCGATGGAACCGAAGAGGAGATCCTCCAACGGGCGCTGAAGAAGTCTTCCATCCGATGAAGTCATCATCCAGGCGGCGCTGAAGAAGTCTTCCATCCGGGCGATGTCATCTTCCAAGCGGCGCTGAAGAAGTCTTCCATCTGGGCGATGTCATCTTCCAAGCGGCGCTGAAGAAGTCTTCCATCCGGGCGATGTCATCTTCCAAGCGGGATCTTCAATTTTCTTTCTTCAGGATCCATCTTCATCCCGCCGACGCGGAACATCCTTCTTCCCCGATGGACTAACGACGAATGAAGGCTCCTTTAAGGGACGTCATCCAAGATGGCATCCCTTCAATTACGATTGGCTGATAGGATTCTATCAGCCAATCGGAATTAAGGTAGGAAAAATCTGATTGGCTGATTGAATCAGCCAATCAGATTGAGCTTGCATTCTATTGGCTGATCGGAACAGCCGATAGAATGCGTGCTCAATCTGATTGGCTGATTAGACTCGGGGTACATGTTAGGGTGTTAGGAGTAGACATCTCCCATAGGAATCAATGGGATATCTGGCAGCAGCGCACATAAAGATTGGATGTTTTTTTGAGATTTGGTAAAAAAGTGTGTGCTTTTTATTATTTAAAGGCACAGTACCGTTTTTTCAAAAATTTTATTTTTCTGTTTTTAAGTGCTATCTAAGTCTGTCTAACATGTCTGAGCCTACAAATAGACCTTGTTCTATGTGTTTAACGGTACCCCCATTGCATTTGTGTTTAAAGTGTGCTAAGGTATCTAAACATTTTAATGACCATGCAGTGACACTTAAAAATGTAGCCCAAGATGATTCTTTGACAGAAGGTAATGAGGATAGTCCTCCTTCCTCTCCCCATGTGTCGACACCAGTTACGCCCGCGCAAGCGTTGCCTAGTACCTCTAGCGCATTGTGCCCTATTACTTTACAGCAATTAGCAGCAGTCATGGATAATTCCCTTGCGGCATTTCTATCCAAACTGCCAGTTTTTCCAAAGAAGCGTGATAGCTCAGTTTTAAGAACAGAGTATGAGCAATCAGAAGCTTTGGAAGATTTATCTGTTGTACCCTTACAACACTCTGAAGTGGCAGTGAGGGATGGTCTGTCCAAGGGAGAAATTTCTGACACAGGAAAAGTTTCTCAGCAGGCAGAGTCAGATTCCTTAGCGTTTAAATTTAAGCTGGAACACCTCTGCGTCCTACTTAAGGAGGTTTTAGCTACGCTGGATGATTGTGACCCCATGGTGGTCCCAGAAAAATTGTGTAAAATGGACAGGTTCCCTATAAATGACCCCAGGCGGGACGCGTGGCCGACGGTCCCTAAGGTAGAGGGAGCAGTTTCAACACTTGCTAAGCGTACAACTATACCAATAGAAGACAGTTGTGCTTTTAAAGACCCTATGGATAAAAAATTGGAAGGTTTGCTGAAGAAAATGTTTGTTCAGCAAGGTTTCCTTCTTCAGCCAATTGCCTGCATTATTCCTGTAACTACTGCAGCGGCTTTTTGGTTTGAGGCGCTGGAGGAGTCGCTCCAGAGGGAGACTTCATATGACGAAGTGATGGATAGAATTCATGCTCTAAAGCTGGCGAATTCTTTTATCACTGATGCCGCTTTTCAATTAGCTAAGTTAGCGGCGAAAAAGTCAGGTTTTGCCATTATGGCACGAAGAGCGCTTTGGCTCAAATCATGGTCGGCTGACGTGTTGTCCAAAACAAAGTTACTAAACATTCCTTTCAAGGGAAAGACCCTTTTTGGTCCCGAGTTGAAAGAAATTATCGCGGATATCACTGGGGGGAAGGGCCATGCCCTCCTGCAGGATAGACCATTTAAGGCTAATTTTCACTCCTTTCGCAACTTCAGGAGCGGACCTGCTTCAACCTCTGCTGCAGCAAAAGCAAGAGGGTAACGCTTCACAGCCCAAAGCAACCTGGAAACCCTTGCAGGGCTGGAATAAGGGTAAACAGGCCAAGAAGCCTACGCCTGCTACCAAGACAGCATGAAGGGGTAGCCCCCGATCCGGGACCGGATCTAGTAGGGGGCAGACTTTCTCTCTTTGCTCAGGCTTGGGCAAGAGATGTTCCAGATCCCTGGGCATTAGAAATTGTGGCTCAGGGGTATCTTCTAGAATTCAAGGACTCTCCCCCAAGGGGAAGGTTCCACATTTCTCGTTTGTCTTCAGATCAGACAAAGAAACGGGCGTTCTTACGCTGTGTAGAAGATCTTCTAAAGATGGGAGTGATACACCCAGTTCCAATTGCAGAACAAGGACTGGGATTTTACTCAAACCTGTTTGTAGTTCCCAGAAAGGAGGGAACTTTCAGGCCAATCCTGGATCTAAAAATTCTAAACCAATTCCTCAGAGTTCCATCTTTCAAAATGGAAACCATTCGGACAATCTTGCCGATGATCCAGGAAGGTCAATATATGACTACCGTGGATCTAAAGGATGCGTACCTTCATATTCCTATCCACAAAGATCATCATCAGTTCCTAAGGTTCGCCTTTCTGGACATGCATTACCAGTTCGTGGCCCTTCCTTTCGGGTTGGCCACCGCTCCCAGAATTTTCACAAAGGTGCTAGGGTCCCTTCTAGCGGTTCTAAGACCGCGGGGCATTGTAGTAGCACCTTACCTAGACGACATCTTAATACAGGCGTCGTCTTTTCACAGAGCCAAGGCTCATACGGACATTGTTCTGGCCTTTCTAAGGTCTCACGGGTGGAAGGTGAACGTCGAAAAAAGTTCTCTGTCCCCGCTCACAAGGGTTCCCTTCCTGGGAACACTAATAGACTTGGTAGAAATGAAAATCTTTCTGACAGAGGTCAGGAAGTCAAAACTTTTGAATACTTGCAGAGTTCTTCATTCCATTCCTCTGCCTTCTGTGGCTCAGTGCATGGAGGTAATCGGTTTAATGGTTGCGGCAATGGACGTAGTCCCTTTTGCCCGAATTCATCTAAGACCACTGCAACTGTGCATGCTCAAACAGTGGAATGGGGATTATGCAGATTTGTCTCCTCAAATACAAATGGACCAGAAAACCAGAGACTCTCTTCTCTGGTGGTTGTCTCAGGATCACCTGTCTCAGGGAATGAGTTTCCGCAGACCGGAGTGGATCATTGTCACGACCGATGCCAGTCTGTTAGGCTGGGGTGCGGTCTGGGACTCCCTGAAAGCTCAGGGTCTATGGTCTCGGGAAGAATCTTTTCTCCCGATAAACATTTTGGAACTGAGAGCGATTTTCAATACACTCCAGGCATGGCCTCAACTAGCGGAGGCCAAATTCATCAGATTTCAGTCGGACAACATCACGACTGTAGCGTACATCAATCATCAGGGAGGAACAAAGAGTTCCCTAGCGATGAAGGAAGTAACCAAGATCATCAAATGGGCAGAGGATCACTCCTGCCATCTATCTGCAATTCACATCCCAGGAGTAGACAACTGGGAGGTGGATTTTCTGAGTCGTCAGACTTTCCATCCGGGGGAGTGGGAACTCCACCTGGAGGTTTTTGCTCCGCTGACCCAGCTATGGGGCATTCCAGAATTGGATCTGATGGCGTCCCGTCAGAACACCAAACTTCCCCTTTACGGATCCAGATCCAGGGATCCCAAGGCGGCATTGATAGATGCTTTAGTAGCGCCTTGGTCATTCAGTCTAGCTTATGTCTTTCCACCGTTTCCTCTTCTCCCTCGGCTAGTAGCCAGAATCAAACAGGAGAAGGCTTCGGTAATTCTG
This sequence comes from Bombina bombina, assembly GCF_027579735.1. NCBI lineage: Eukaryota > Metazoa > Chordata > Amphibia > Anura > Bombinatoridae > Bombina > Bombina bombina. The sequence goes on from NC_069504.1 coordinate 520,537,113, forward strand.
ATAGCGCCTGCGTGGCCACGCAGGACTTGGTATGCAGACCTAATGGACATGTCATCGGTTCCACCATGGAAACTGCCATCGAGGCAGGATCTTCTAATTCAAGGTCCATTCAAGCATCCAAATCTAGTTTCTTTGCAACTGACTGCTTGGAGATTGAACGCTTAATTCTAGCTAAGCGTTGGTTCTCTGAATCTATTATAGATACTCTGATTGATCCAGGCCAGAAAGCCTGTCACCAGGAAAATTTGCCATAAGATATGGCGGAAATATCTTTGTTGGTGCGAATCCAAGGGTTACTCGTGGAGTAAGGTTAGGATTCCAAGGATATTGTCCTTTCTCCAAGAAGGATTGGAGAAAGGTTTGTCAGCTAGTTCCTTAAAGGGACAGATATCTGCTCTGTCTATCCTGTTACACAAGCGTCTGGCAGCTGTACCAGACGTTCAGGCGTTTGCACAGGCCCTAGTTAGAATCAAGCCTGTCTACAAACCTGTGGCTCCTCCATGGAGTCTAAATTTAGTTATTTCAGTTCTCCAAGGGGTTTTGAACCTTTGCATTCCATAGATATTAAGTTATTATCTTGGAAAGTTTTGTTTTTGGTAGCTATTTCTTCTGCTCGAAGAGTTTCTGAATTGTCTGCTTTGCAGTGTTATTCACCCTATCTAGTGTTTCATGCAGATAAGGTTGTTTTGCGTACCAAACCTGGTTTCCTTCCAAAAGTGGTTTCTAATAAGAATATTAACCAGGAAATCATTGTTCCTTCTCTGTGCCCTAATCCAGTTTCTAAGAAGGAACGACTGTTACACAATCTTGATGTGGTTCGTGCTTTAAAATTCTATTTAAAGGCAACTAAAGATTTCAGACAAACATCATCCTTGTTTGTTGTCTATTCTGGTAAGAGGAGAGGTCAGAAAGCGACTGCTACCTCTCTTTCCTTCTGGCTGAAAAGCATCATCCGATTGGCTTATGAGACTGCTGGACAGTAGCCTCCTGAACGAATTACAGCTCATTCCACTAGAGCTGTGGCTTCCACATTGGCTTTCAAGAATGCAAGCAGTGGTGCCTTCCGTTTAGGTTACCTGACTTGTTCCCTCCCTTCATCCGTGTCCTAAAGCTTTGGTATTGGTATCCCACAAGTAAGGATGAATCCGTGGACTGGATACACCATGTAAGAGAAAACAGAATTTATGCTTACCTGATAAATTACTTTCTCTGTATCCAGTCCACGGCCCGCCCTGGCAATTAAGTCAGGTTCAAATTTATTTTGTAAAACTACAGTCACCACTGCACCCTATGGTTTCTCCTTTTTCTCCTAACCGTCGGTCGAATGACTGGGGGGGCGGAGCCTGAGGGGAGCTATACGGACAGCTCTGCTGTGTGCTCTCTTTGCCACTTCCTGTAGGGATTGAGAATATCCCACAAGTAAGGATGAATCCGTGGACTGGATACACCCTAAGAGAAAGTAATTTATCAGGTAAGCATAAATTCTGTTTTTTCCTGGCATTCCTAGGATTCTGCAGTTTCTACAGGATGGTCTAGATAAGTATCTCCCAGTTATCTGAATGTGTGCAGATTTCTTCCCTTTCCGTCTTGTTTCATAGGAATATTCCTGATCTTCCTGATATTCATGGTTTTGTTCAAGCTTTGGTTTGTGTGGAAGGTTTTGTTCCTTTTGGCCATATCTTTTGCTAGAAGAGTTTTTGAGTTATCTGATTCTTCTTGTGATCCTCCTTATCCTAGTTTTCATCAGGATAAGGCAGTCTTGCACACTACTTTTGACTTCTTGTCAAAGGTTGTTTCTTCAGATAACATAAGCAGAGAGATATTTGCATAATCTGGATGTTGTTAGGGCATTTAAATATTACATTGGTGCTACTTTAGACAAACTTCTAGTTTGTTCATTTTCTTTTCTGGTTCTAGAAAAGATCAGAAAGTTTTCATTGTTTCTTTGGCTTCTTAGTAAGAAACATTTGATTTACATGGCTTACTTGGAAACGGGTAGGCCTCCACCGCAACGGATTACTGCTCATTCTACTAGGTCAGTTGCCACTTCTTTGGCCTTCAAGAATGAGGCTTCAGTTGACCAGATTAGCAAGGCAGTTGCTTGTTCTTCTTTGCATTCTTTTACAAAATTCTACCATTTTGATGGGCTAGATTAAAGTGAAACGCTAGTTATAGCTTTTGCTTGCACGCTAACTGCACTAGAAGTAAACTTTTTGCCAGCGTCAGGTTACGCTCATATTACAAGTTAAAAGGAAAATTTGATATGCAAAAAGCTTAATTTAGAATATTGTGTGCACAATAACCTATTCCCCCATAGAAGTCAATGGAGAAAAAAACCTAACACCCCACTCTCGTGCTAACCTGATCGCATATTCTCAAGTGCTCTAACCTGGCATAAAAATATAAATATTTCACATTCCAATGTTTTTCACATAGTTGTAACTTTTAGTATGGGTGAAAATTTAAGTTTAAAATATGTATTTTTTATTTTATTGTTGACTTAGGATTTAGAGGAGGGTTGGTTACTTTAAGGAAATAGCTTAGAGGGGAATTTATATTTTAAAGGGGGAGATTTTATTGGGGAGTGTTTATCTGCAGTTAAGGATATTTGCACAGGTGAGAATAAATATTAATTGGAGTTATGGGGTATTTCTGCTGGGATATTAGGTGGATTGTGGTTAAGGGGCTAATTGTGCTGGAGGGGCTTGGGGTCTTGCAGTTAAAAATTAATTTGGTGTTGTAATGAGATTTAATTGAAAAGGTGATCCTATTAGAGTTAAATGCTGCATGGATGTTTACAGTTATGGTAATTAGTATCAGGGGTTACAGGAAGAAATAATTACTATGGGGATAGTCATGGATAGGGGATAGAGAGTCTTATTAAGAGTTAACAGTAATGAGGGTCTCAACACTCATAGCAGTTATGGATATTTGCATTGGGAGTATGTCTCAGTACCTTATGGTGGGGGAGTATTACTCTTAAAGGGACGGTATATTTTCATATAACTGCATCTAATAGACATTACTATAAAGAATAAGATGCACAGATACTGATATAAAAATCCAGTATAAAACTGTTTAAAAACTTACTTAGAAGCTCTCGGTTTAGCTCTGTTGAAAAGGTAGCTGGAAAGCCCACTGCAAGTGGGAAATAAGACACTCCCCCTTCTTTTGCATACGAAAAGACCTTTTACACAAACAGGAGCAAGCAAGAGTTGGTATCTGACGGTATTCTCCTAAAACTTTGGGGCTTGGTTAGGAGTCTGAAAATCAGAGCAATGTTATTTAAAAATAAGCAAAACTATAAAAAATAAAAAAAACTTTATGGGCTATATAAATAGATCATCTACAAAACATTTATGCAAAGAAAACATGAGTGTATAATGTCCCTTTAAATGTAAGTGAACATTAATTTAACTATTTCTACAAAGGAAAACTGATACATTTAAAATAATGAGGGCACATAGTAGTTCCTTAGTTCCTACAGTAGCAAGTCATACAGCGTACATACCATACAATATTTGAATTAATAAAAAGAGAGGGATGCCTTGACCTAGACAACATTAGTAGTAGACAATTTATATATAGTGGCCTAAAGGAAGAGAGGCTATAAAGCAGGGTTCTTCAAACCACGGGTCGTGACCCATTACTGGGTAGCAACACATGTTTACTGGGTCGCAACTTGTGTGTGTTGTATGAGAGTGTGTGATGTGTGCTTGTGTTATGAGGGTGTGTGTGTGTGTTATTACCTATACAACACTTTCAAGTTTGACTACAATCAAGATTAAAAAACACACACATTTTAGTCACTTAGTTCAGAATTGCAGTTAACTTGTTGTATGTTACTTCAGATATTTTCGGACCAAGCATAAAAATAGGGATGTGGAAGTATGTGGTATCATTGCACTGGGTCTTTGGAAAAAAAAGTTTGAAGAACCCTGATCTAAAAGAGAAGCAGTGATAGAGAAATACAAGTAAGTTAGGTATATGATCATTTGAATGTATGCATAAAAACTGATGTATCTGTATATTAGAGGCTATGTAATAAGAGGTAACAATAGGGGAAAAAAGATCTTTGGTTATAGATGTCAAGATCCTGGAAATCTAATATGGAAATTATATCAAGTTTATGTCTAGAAAATGGTTCTGCACGTTGCATGTAGACAAAGAGTTTTAATGCTTTGTCAGCAAATACTTTTCACACTTTTGCTGCAAGAAACACTTTAGCTTTAATTATGTATTTATTTTTACATTTTTAATTAATACCTTATTTTTAAATTTTTAATTAATACCTTACTCTAACAAGTATGCGTCCACAATTTGAGATTTAGATGTCTTTCATTTACAAGGGTGGTATCAATATTACATCTGTTTCAGTGTTTTACATTTTATTTCCTTGTTCTGTATTTAACAGGAGCTGACATTATTATCAGGGATTGGAACGGGAGACTGTAACAGGAGGTAAAACACACAAAAAAATTCCCTTGCAAAACATTGTATGGTCTTTTTTTTTATGCAACTGCATGTAATAGACACTACTATAAAGAAAAATATGCACAAATGCTGATATAAAAATCCAGTATAAAACCTTTTAAAAACTTACTTAGAAACTCCCAGTTTAGCAACGTTAATGAGGTTAGGCTGGGACACCCACTGAAAGGGGCAGGGAAAGCAAGAAGAGCGGTCCCTTCCACTGCATTTTAAAAGACTCATTACACAACCAAGAGTCTGTAGACATTAGTATACATCTAAAACTTTGGGGCATGGTTATGACTTAAAATCAGCACAATGGTTTTTAAAAATAAGCAAAACTATACATTTTTACAAAAACACTTCAAGATGCGCTATATAAATGGATCATCTACAAAACATTTATGGAAAGAAAAATCTAGTATACAATGTCCCTTTAACTGCATTTGAGAATACATCCATAGTACAAGCTTCAGGCTTCCCTTTTAAACATTTTTATTTAGATTGTCCAAGCACAAGATGTAAGTGAGGAATGGAATTCTTATTGAATCACTAAAATATGTGGCATCTACAAATTTGGACAATATCATAGTCAAATCACCATCCATAGGATTATTTAATTAGAATTCTTGAAGCACAGTGTAGATTTTGCATGCATATAATGAAACATCCCCTGGAGCTCGCTATTACCTGCCATTAAAATAACTTTCCTGGTATAACATATTATTTTTATGTACAAATTTCCCAATGCCCTATTAGTCTACAAAACCTTTAAGTTGTTTTTACTTTTTAATAAGTTTTTACCTACAAGTAAGGATTATTTTAATGATAATTATAGTTGTCACAGTAGTTTGCTAACAATTTAATTTGTTGCAATCTTGAATGAAAATGCGTACAGTGTAATCATGGCTGTCATAATCCCTCATACGTTTCACATCTCATGAGACAAAAAGCTCACTCATTTGGTGGAGCAGTATGAAGAACTATTATTCAGCCAGTACGGGCAGTAGCCTTATTGAATGTCAGTATTTCCAGATGGTGGTTGGTATGAATCACTGCAGGGTACAGGACATATGGTTCCTTCATGAAACCACCTTCTCCCAAGTCTGTTAGAAATCAGAATAATATATCATGCACTGATGACTTGACAATAGCAACCTGCTAAAGGTATGTCCATACTCTGTCGCTGGCATATCATCAAGGCTGCATTACTGTGATGAAGGAAATATCAATAAAGGCTTTCATAAACAGAGTAGTCTTCAAGTTTACTGTGCTATATAAATTCCAGAGCTGAATTTTGGAAAGTTATCTTAATCCATTGAATGTTCTTTTCATTACAGTATTATTTGCCTTGATTCCATCAGCACATAATGGCATGTTTAATAGATCTCATGGCATCCAGACGAGATTTGGTTTCTTGGAATCAATAGTAGCAGTTTGATATTTAATATCCTTTGCATGGTGTTGCATAACCTCTTTCTTGCATGCTGCCCTGATCTTATTTTATCCTACTCTAGGTCTTTTAGCTCTTGGTCCCTTGTTTTTCCAGGACTAAAAGGCGCTGGCATTGACAACCAGGTTCCTGACAGAATATGGGTTCTCTAAAAAAGTGAAAACATATTTTATTATGGTGTACACTAATATATTGTGTCAAATTTCAAGTTACAATGATCTCACATATAGAGAAAATAGAAATGGAATATAATAGAAAAAGTAAAGGTTTCTTGGAGAAGGGGTTCTATTGAAACATTGGCACTTGGGAACTTAATAAGAATACTAAAGTAGCAGCATTTTTGTAAGGCTTAACATATGGAATATTCACTCCTTTATATCTGTTTATTTTTTATGTATTCCTGACAAAGATTATTAGAGCAATAATAAAATCTTTCTTTCTCTTGCAAGGTGTATCCAGTCCACGGATTCATCCTTTACTTGTGGGATATTCTCCTTCCCTACAGGAAGTGGCAAAGAGAGCACACAGCAGAGATGTCCATATAGCTCCCCCTCTAGCTCCACCCCCAGTCATTCTCTTTGCCGGCTCTAAGCACTAGGGTCTCTCTCGGGAGGGTAAAGTGAATGTGGTGTTAGAATTGTAGTTTTTATTATCTTCAATCAAAAGTTTGTTATTTTAAATAAATATGTTCACAGACTTAGTAAGGAATTGAATGCTTACATAATAGGGCTAATTATGCTGGTTGACACTTATTCAGGGCAATCGATTGTTTAGCTAAGGAAAATATCGTTTGCAGGACACTTTGAAAGCCCTTTTGGGTTCTTTCTGGGGTTATTACCCACATGGCTGTTTTTTATTCACTTAGGAGTGATTTATTAGGCCTCACAGCTCCGGAGTAGAGTGGGAGGGGCCTAATTTCGCGACTCAGATGCGCATTTAGAATTGCAGAGAAGTTCATGCTGCTTCACATGGAGGGTCCTGCTGCTGTTTGAGGGCCTTAAAGAAGCTATATTCCCCCAAATCTGATCCCTAAGGGCAGGTAGGGCCACAGCAAGGCTGTGGCAAGGTGCTGTAGTAATTTTAACCGGGTGTTGGCTTTAGGCTGCTCCGGTTTGGACATTAAGGGGTTAATCGTTTTGCAACTTGTGGTGCAATCTTATTAAGGCTTTAGGTACATACTGTGAAAATTTCAAAAGGATTGCTGCATTTTTCACTGTTTTGTAAAATTGTGTGCTCTTTTTATCTCTTAAAGGCACAGTAACGTTTTTTCAAATTGTGTTTTTTATTTGATTAAATTGATTTCCAAGCCTGTTTGTGTATACTACTAGTCTGTTAAACATGTCTGACACTAAGGAAAATCCTTGTTCAATGTGTTTAGAAGCCATGGTGGAACCCCCTCTCAGAATGTGTCCCACTTGTACTGATATGTTTATACACTTTAAAGATCATATTGTTGCACTTAAGAATGTGGCCCAAGATGATTCTCAGACTGAAGGTAACGAGGGTAGCCCGTCTGCCTCTCCCCAAGTGTCACAACCAGTTACGCCCGCGCAAGCGACGCCTAGTACCTCTAGTGCGTCTAACCCTTTTACATTACAAGACTTAGCGGCAGTCATGGATAATTCTCTTACAGCCTTCTTATCTAAACTGCCCGTGTTACCTGCAAAGCGTGATAGCTCCATTTTAAGAACAGATTATGAGCATTCTGACGCTTTGGGAGAACTCTGATTCAGGAAGGGTTCCTCCTCAGACAGATTCAGATACATTGGCTTTTAAATTTAAACTAGAACACCTCCGCATTTTGCTTAGGGAGGTATTAGCTACTCTGGATGACTGCGACCCTTTGGTGATCCCAGAGAAATTGTGTAAAATGGACAAGTACCTAGAGGTCCCTGTTTACACGGATGCGTTTCCAGTCCCTAAGAGGATTGCGGATATCGTTACTAGGGAGTGGGATAGACCAGGTGTTCCCTTTGTTCCCCTTCCTGTTTTTAAGAAAATGTTCCCCATATCTGACCCTGTGCGGGACTCGTGGCAGACGGTCCCTAAGGTGGAGGGGGCTGTTTCTTCACTTGCTAAACGCACAACCATACCAATTGAAGACAGTTGTGCTTTCAAAGACCCTATGGATAAGAAGTTAGAGGGTTTACTTAAGAAAATTTTTGTTCAACAAGGTTTTCTTCTCCAGCCTATTGCCTGCATTATTCCTGTAACTACTGCAGCCGCTTTCTGGTTTGAGGCGCTGGAAGACTCGCTCCAGACGGAGACCTCATATGAGGAAATTATGGATAGAATTAAGGCTCTAAAGCTAGCTAATTCTTTTATCACTGACGCCGCTTTCCAAATAGCTAAGTTAGCGGCAAAAAATTCAGGTTTCACCATTTTGGCGCACAGGGCGCTATGGCTAAAGTCCTGGTCGGCCGATGTGTCGTCTAAATCCAATCTTTTGAACATCCCTTTCAAAGGAAAGACCCTCTTCGGGCCTGAATTGAAAGAGATTATTTCAGAAATCACCGGGGGAAAAGGCCATGCTCTCCCTCAGGACAAGTCCTTTAAGACAAAGAACAAAGCTAATTTTCGTTCTTTTCGTAATTTCAGGAATGGCCCCGCTTCATCCTCTCCGGCTGCAAAGCAAGAGGGTAACGCTTCACAGCCCAAGGCAACCTGGAAACCTTACCAGGGCTGGAATAAAGGGAAACAGGCCAAAAAGCCTGCAGCTGCCACCAAGACAGCATGAAGGGGTAGCCCCCGATCCGGGACCGGATCTAGTAGGGGGCAGACTCTCTCTCTTCGCTCAGGCCTGGGCAAGAGATGTACACGATCCTTGGGCGTTAGATATTGTATCCCAGGGATATCTTCTAGAATTCAAGGGTTCTCCAAGGGGGAGGTTCCACATTTCTTGTCTGTCTTCAGATCAGACAAAGAAAGAGGCGTTTTTACGCTGTGTAGAAGATCTACATACAATGGGAGTGATCCACCCAGTTCCAAACGTGGAACAAGGGCTGGGTTTCTCTTACATGGTGTATCCAGTCCACGGATTCATCCTTACTTGTGGGATATTCTCATTCCCTACAGGAAGTGGCAAAGAGAGCACACAGCAGAGCTGTCCATATAGCTCCCCCTCAGGCTCCGCCCCCCCAGTCATTCTCTTTGCCGCTCTAACAAGTAGCATCTCCACGGGAGGGTAAAGTGAATGTGGTGTTAGAAGACAGTTGTGCTTTCAAAGATCCTATGGATAAAAAATTAGAAGGTTTGCTAAAGAAAATATTTGTTCAGCAAGGTTTCCTTCTTCAACCAATTGGCTGCATTATTCCTGTAACTACTGCAGCGGCTTTTTGGTTTGAGGCGCTGGAGGACTCGCTCCAGAGGGAGACTTCATATGACGAAGTCATGGATAGAATTCATGCTCTAAAGCTGGCTAATTCTTTTATCACAGATGCCGCTTTCCAATTAGCTAAGTTAGCGGCGAAAAATTCTGGTTTTGCCATTATGGCGCGAAGAGCGCTTTGGCTCAAATTGTGGTCGGCTGACGTGTCGTCCAAAACAAAACTATTAAATATTCCTTTCAAGGGAAAGACCCTATTTGGCCCGGAGTTGAAAGAAATTATTTCGGATATCACTGGGGGAAAGGGCCATGCCCTTCCACAAGATAGACCGTTTAAGGCCAAAAACAAGGCTAATTTTCACTCCTTTCGCAACTTCAGGAGCGGACCTGCTTCAACCTCTGCAACCGCAAAGCAAGAGGGTAACGCTTCCCAGCCCAAAGCAACCTGGAAGCCTTTGCAGGGCTGGAACAAGGGTAGACAGGCCAAGAAGCCTGCGGCTGCTACCAAGACAGCATGAAGGGGTAGCCCCCGATCCGGGACCGGATCTGGTAGGGGGCAGACTTTCTCTCTTTGCTCAGGCTTGGGCAAGAGATGTTCCAGATCCCTGGGCATTAGAAATTGTTGCTCAGGGGTATCTTCTAGAATTCAAGGACTCTCCTCCAAGGGGAAGGTTCCACATTTCTAGTTTGTCTTCAGACCAGACAAAGAAACAGGCGTTCTTACGCTGTGTAGAAGATCTTCTAAAGAGATACACCCAGTTCCAATTGCAGAACAAGGACTGGGATTTTACTCAAACCTGTTTGTAGTTCCCAAAAAGGAAGGAACTTTCAGGCCAATCCTGGATCTAAAAATTCTAAACAAATTCCTCAGAGTTCCATCTTTCAAAATGGAAACCATTTGGACAATCTTACCAATGATCCAGGAAGGTCAATATATGACTACCGTGGATCTAAAGGATGCGTACCTACATATTCCTATCCACAAAGATCATCATCAGTTCCTAAGGTTCGCCTTTCTGGACATGCATTACCAGTTCGTGGCCCTTCCTTTCGGGTTGGCCACCGCTCCCAGAATTTTCACAAAGGTGCTAGGGTCCCTTCTAGCAGTACTAAGACCGCGGGGCATTGCAGTAGCACCTTACCTAGACGACATCTTAATACAGGCGTCGTCTTTTCACAGAGCCAAGGCTCATACGGACATTGTTCTGGCCTTTCTAAGGTCTCACGGGTGGAAGGTGAACGTAGAAAAGAGTTCTCTGTCCCCGCTCACAAGGGTTCCCTTCCTGGGAACACTAATAGACTCGGTAGAAATGAAAATCTTTCCGACAGAGGTCAGGAAGTCAAAGCTTTTAACTACTTGCCGAGTTCTTCATTCTATTCCTCGGCCTTCTGTGGCTCAGTGCATGGAGGTAATCGGATTAATGGTTGCGGCAATGGACGTTGTCCCTTTTGCCCGAATTCATCTCAGACCACTACAACTGTGCATGCTCAAACAGTGGAATGGGGATTATGCAGATTTGTCTCCTCAAATACAAATGGACCAGAAAACCAGAGACTCTCATCTCTGGTGGTTGTCTCAGGATCACCTGTCTCAGGGAATGTGCTTCCGCAGACCGGAGTGGATCATAGTCACGACCAATGCCAGTCTGTTAGGCTGGGGTGCGGTCTGGGACTCCCTGAAAGCTCAGGGCCTATGGTCTCGGGAAGAATCTTTTCTCCCGATAAACATTTTGGAACTGAGAGCGATATTCAATACGCTCCAGGCATGGCCTCAACTAGCGGAGGCCAAATTCATCAGATTTCAGTCGGACAACATCACAACTGTAGCGTACATCAATCATCAGGGAGGAACAAAGAGTTCCCTAGCGATGAAGGAAGTAACCAAGATCATCAAATGGGCGGAGGATCACTCCTGCCACCTATCTGCAATTCACATCCCAGGAGTAGACAACTGGGAGGCGGATTTCCTGAGTCGTCAGACTTTTCACCGGGGGAGTGGGAACTCCACCCGGAGGTTTTTGCTCAGCTGACCCAGCTATGGGGCATTCCAGAATTGGATCTGATGGCGTCCCGTCAGAACACCAAACTTCCCCTTTACGGATCCAGGTCCAGGGATCCCAAGGCGGCATTGATAGATGCTCTAGTAGCGCCTTGGTCCTTCAATCTAGCTTATGTCTTTCCACTGTTTCCTCTTCTCCCTCGGCTAGTAGCCAGAATCAAACAGGAGAAGGCTTCGGTAATTCTGATAGCGCCTGCGTGGCCACGCAGGACTTGGTATGCAGACCTAGTGGACATGTCATTGGTTCCACCATGGAAACTGCTATTGAGGCAGGATCTTCTAATACAGGGTCCATTCAAGCATCCAAATCTAGTTTCTCTGCAACTGACTGCCTGGAGATTGAACGCTTAATTCTAGCTAAGCGTGGGTTCTCTGAATCAGTTATAGATACTCTGATCCAGGCCAGAAAGCCTGTCACCAGGAAAATTTACCATAAGATATGGCGGAAATATCTTTGTTGGTGTGAATCCAAGGGTTACTCGTGGAGTAAGATTAGGATTCCAAGGATATTGTCTTTTCTCCAAGAAGGATTGGAGAAAGGATTGTCAGCTAGTTCCTTAAAGGGACAGATATCTGCCCTGTCTATCCTGTTACACAAGCGTCTGGCAGCAGTACAAGACGTTCAGGCGTTTGCACAGGCTCTAGTTAGAATCAAGCCTGTCTATAAACCTGTGGCTCCTCCATGGAGTCTAAATTTAGTTCTTTCAGTTCTTCAAGGGGTTCCGTTTGAACCTTTACATTCCATAGATATTAAGTTATTATCTTGGAAAGTTTTGTTTTTGGTAGCTATTTCTTCTGCTCGAAGAGTTTCAGAATTGTCTGCTTTGCATTCTAATTCACCCTATCTGGTGTTCCATGCAGATAAGGTTGTTTTGTGTACCAAACCTGGTTTCCTACCAAAAGTGGGTTCTAATAAGAATATTAACCAGGAAATCATTGTTCCTTCTTTGTGCCCTAATCCAGTTTCTAAGAAGGAATGACTGTTACACAATCTTGATGTGGTTCGTGCTTTAAAATTCTATTTGAAAGCAACTAAAGATTTCAGACAAACATCATCCTTGTTTATTGTCTATTCTGGTAAGAGGAGAGGTCAGAAAGCGACTGCTACCTCTCTTTCTTTCTGGCTGAAAAGCATCATCCGATTGGCTTATGAGACTGCTGGACAGCAGCCTCCTGAACGAATTACAGCTCATTCCACCAGAGCTGTGACTTCCACATGGGCTTTCAAGAATGAGGCTTCTGTTGAACAGATTTGTAAGGCAGCGACTTGGTCTTCACTGCATACTTTTGCCAAATTTTACAAATTCGATACTTTTGCTTCTTCGGAGGCTATTTTTGGGAGAAAGGTTTTGCAAGCAGTGGTGCCTTCCGTTTAGGTTACCTGACTTGTTCCCTCCCTTCATCCGTGTCCTAAAGCTTTGGTATCCCACAAGTGAGGATGAATCCGTGGACTGGATACACCATGTAAGAGAAAACAGAATTTATGCTTACCTGATAAATTACTTTCTCTTACGGTGTATCCAGTCCACGGCCCGCCCTGACAATTAAGTCAGGTTCAAATTTATTTTTGTAAAACTACAGTCACCACTGCACCCTATGGTTTCTCCTTTTTCTCCTAACCGTCGGCCGAATGACTGGGGGGGCGGAGCCTGAGGGGGAGCTATATGGACAGCTCTGCTGTGTGCTCTCTTTGCCACTTCCTGTAGGGAATGAGAATATCCCAAAAGGATGAATCCGTGGACTGGATACACTGTAAGAGAAAGTAATTTATCAGGTAAGCATAAATTCTGTTTTTTACTCAAACCTGTTTGTGGTTCCCAAAAAAGAGGGAACTTTCAGACCCATCCTGGATCTAAAAATTCTAAACAGATTCCTCAGAGTCCCATCATTCAAAATGGAGACCATTCGGACAATCTTACCAATGATCCAAGAAGGTCAATATATGACTACCGTGGATCTAAAGGATGCATACCTACACATTCCTATCCACAAAGATCATTACCAGTTTCTCAGGTTCGCCTTTCTGGACAAGCATTACCAGTTTGTGGCTCTTCCTTTCGGCTTAGCCACTGCTCCCAGAATTTTCACAAAGGTGCTAGGGTCCCTTCTGGCGGTTCTAAGACCGCGGGGCATAGCAGTGGCGCCTTACCTAGACGACATCTTAATTCAGGCGCTGTCTTTCCAAAGAGCCAAGTCTCACACAGAGATTGTATTGGCCTTTCTGAGGTCTCACGGGTGGAAGGTGAACATCAAAAAGAGTTCTCTTTCACCTCTCACAAGGGTTCCCTTCCTAGGGACTCTAATAGACTCGGTAGAAATGAAATTCCATTCCCCGGCCATCTGTGGCTCAGTGCATGGAGACAATCGGATTAATGGTAGCAGCAATGGACATAGTCCCTTTTGCTCGGATACACCTCAGACCACTGCAACTATGCATGCTCAGACAGTGGAATGTGGATTATGCAGATTTGTCTCCTCAAATTCATTTGGACCAGGAGACCAGAGATTCTCTTCTCTGGTGGTTGTCTCGGGATCACCTGTCTCAGGGAATATGTTTCCGCAGACCAGAGTGGATCATTGTAACGCCAGTCTGTTAGGCTGGGGTGCGGTCTGGGACTCCCTGAAAGCTCAGGGCTTATGGTCTCGGGAAGAAAAGCTTCTCCCGATAAACATTCTGGAACTGAGGGCGATATTTAACGCTCTTCAGGCATGGCCTCAACTAGCTGCGGCCAAATTCATCAGATTTCAGTCGGACAACATCACGACTGTAGCTTATGTCAATCATCAGGGGGGAACAAAGAGTTCCCTAGCGATGACGGAAGTAACCAAAATAATAAGGTGGGCGGAGGATCACTCCTGCCATCTCTCAGCAATTCACATCCCAGGAGTAGACAACTGGGAGGCGGATTTTCTAAGTCGTCAGACTTTTCACCCGGGGGAGTGGGAACTCCACCCGGAGGTGTTTGCTCAGCTGACTCAGCTATGGGGCACTCCAGAGTTGGATCTGATGGCGTCCCGTCAGAACATCAAACTTCCTCTCTACGGGTCCAGATCCCGGGACCCCAAGGCGGTATTGATAGATGCTCTAGCAGCGCCTTGGTCCTTCAATCTAGCTTATGTTTTTCCACCGTTTCCCCTTCTCCCTCGTCTGGTCGCCAGAATCAAGCAGGAGAAGGCTTCGGTGATTCTGATAGCGCCTGTGTGGCCACGCAGGACTTGGTATGCAGACCTAGTGGACATGTCATCTGTCCCACCATGGACACTGCCAATGAGGCAGGCTCTTGTAATACAGGGTCCGTTCAAGCATCCAAATCTAGTTTCGCTACGTCTGACTGCTTGGAGATTGAACGCTAAATTCTGTCAAAGCGTGGTTTCTCTGAGTGAGTTATAGATACTATGATTCAGGCTAGAAAGCCTGTCATCAGGAAAATCTACCATAAGATATGGTGGAAATATCTGGGTTGGTGTGAATCCAAGGGTTACTCATGGAGTAAGATTAGGATTCCCAGGATATTGTCTTTCCTCCAAGAAGGATTGGAGAAAGGATTGTCAGCTAGTTCCTTAAAGGGACAGATATCTGCTCTGTCTATCCTTTTACACAAGCGTCTGGCAGAGGTACCAGACGTTCAAGCGTTTGCTCCGGCTTTAGTCAGAATCAAGCCTGTCTATAAACCTGTGGCTCCGCCATGGAGTCTAAATCTAGTTCTTTCAGTTCTCCAAGGGGTTCCGTTTGAACCTTTACATTCCATAGACATTAAGTTGTTATCTTGTTTTTCATAGCTATCTCTTCTGCTCGAAGAGTTTCAGAATTATCTGCCTTACAGTGTGATTCACCTTACCTGGTGTTCCACGCAGATAAGGTAGTTTTGCATACCAAGCCTGGTTTTCTTCCTAAAGTTGTTTCTAACAAGAATATTAACCAGGAAATAGTTGTTCCTTCTCTGTGTCCTAATCCTTCTTCGAAGAAGGAACGTCTGTTACACAATCTTGATGTAGTTCATGCTTTAAAGTTCTATTTACAAGCAACTAAGGATTTCAGACAAACATCCTCCTTGTTTGTTATCTATTCTGGTAAGAGGAGAGGTCAGAAAGCGACTGCTACCTCTCTTTCCTTTTGGCTGAAAAGCATCATCCGTTTGGCCTATGAGACTGCTGGCCAGCAGCCTCCTGAAACAATTACTGCTCATTCTACTAGAGCAGTGGCTTCCACATGGGCTTTCAAAAATGAGGCTTTGTAAGGCAGCGACTTGGTCTTCACTGCATACCTTTTCCAAATTTTACAAATTCGATACTTTTGCTTCTTCGGAGGCTATTTTTGGGAGAAAGGTTTTGCAAGCAGTGGTGCCTTCCGTTTAAGGTACCTGTCTTGTTCCCTCCCTTCATCCGTGTCCTAAAGCTTTGGTATTGGTATCCCACAAGTAAAGGATGAATCCGTGGAATGGATACACCTTGCAAGAGAAAACAGAATTTATGCTTACCTGATAAATTACTTTCTCTGGCGGTGTATCCAGTCCACGGACCGCCCTGGCATTTAAGTCAGGTAAAAAAAATTTTGTTTAAACTACAGTCACCACTGCACCCTATGGTTTCTCCTTTTTCTTCCTAACCTTTGGTCGAATGACTGGGGGGTGGAGCTAGAGGGGGAGCTATATGGACAGCTCTGCTGTGTGCTCTCTTTGCCACTTCCTGTAGGGAAGGAGAATATCCCACAAGTAAAGGATGAATCCGTGGACTGGATACACCGCAAGAGAAAGTAATTTATCAGGTAAGCATAAATTCTGTTTTCTTTTCAGTTCTGTAAATCAGTATATAGTTACAGCAGTTTTTTATTTGGTATCTCTGTATCGCACTTTATGTAGAGGCATTTTCACTTTAATGGAAAATACGACTATATGGGTTTTCACTGTTATTTATATTGGACACAAAAGGTCAGAAACATTTATTTTTTAAAACGATTTTCACAAAGATTCGATGGAGCATCAGATCCATGATAAAGTTTAGTTCTGTGATGATACAAACATAAATTACTCCATCCGCTGATTGGTTCCTATGAATCACGTGACCCCTCTTCACAATTTGTACCTGAGAGGAAACCTGATACATGTAACTACTTGATTGAGAACTGCGTATATGAAGTAATTCTAATGGTTTTCAACCTAGGCATTTGAATACTATTGGTTTATCTGTTCAAGTTGATTGTATTATATTTACTTGTTAATCGCAACGTAACAGTGTATATTTAGATTGTGAAAAATACACAACAGTGGAACATTTTTTAAGTTCTTCAAATTTATTTGATAATATTTGGTATAGATTAATTATATAATATTTTATGAAGGGGTTCCACTTTTGTGTTTGGTAGGGGTTAACCCGCAACATGTAAACCACTCCCTCCACAGGTGCACCTGAGATGGAAGTAGGTAGGTGGGGTATTACACCTATAAATTGTGCACAGTAAAATGTGTGATTTAGCTTTTACTTTGCATTTTTATCTTGCTCTTGAGAAAGGTGTATTATCACTGAAACTAGTTGAGTGTTTTTATTTGTGTATGAGTTTTTAATATTTTATTAAATTGGTATGGTTTGTGACATGAAGATTCTGGTGTTTTGAATAAAAAGCTGAATTTATCCACACATTCCTGTGAGTACATTCCTTTTAGTGCATATTCAGAGTCTGGAGGTATTGCACGATTGTGGTTCTTCTTCTTTTGGGTAGGAGAAGAAGCCAATTGATTTGTAGCCCAGCAGGAGGACAGCGCCGCCATATTATCTACAATCAATTTGAAATAGCTTTTGGAGACATTGGGGCTGGCTGCACCTTCCTAGAAGAAAAGTTAATTTTACTTTTCATTTCATTTATCTGTATCAATATTGTTTTTTAGCTAATGATCTCACAGCCTTGTTTAATTTAAAGAGGAACTAGTCATGTTATATATGCAAAAGATCTGCATGCAAAAAGTTTTGAAAATATCCAGAATTCTCATTTTGGGGTTATCACAATTAATGGCTGCCGATGAGTTATTTTCGGTGTGCATATAATCTAGGGCTGAGTTAGACTAGTCGACTAGTCGATCGGTCTCTCATTGTTCGACTAGTACAGCATTAGTCGATTACTGATATATTAAATTTTGCTATATTTTGAAAGTCAAAAACAGCTCGTAGCCAGCCTACCAGCCCTTAGCCTAAGCCTACTACCGATTGCGGATTGTCTCACTTGGCGGCAGTTATGATGACGTGTTATTTTGTACTTGTAGTAGAATAAACAAATTTTGCAAAAAATGGCATCTTCAACAAAAACTCCTGCTTGGAAATATTTTGAAAAACTACATGAAAAGGCAGTTAAGTGCAACATTTGCGGCGTGCAATTGCAGTGAAATAAATCCACGACTTCCATGTTAAGCCACCTAAAAAACAAACATCAGTCTGCATTGGTAGTGACCGAGAAAGACACTGTGCGTGCTGAAACAACGTCGACTCTGATAGCTAATATGAGTTGATATATTTGTTAAATAAAAACTTGCATGGACGCGCTTTGCAGATTTTGTTTTCTGTTCACATATTGGGGTTGTTGTGTTGACTAGGTTTTAAAAATAAATTAAAAAAAGAACATTTTACAATTACATTAAAAATATTTCACATTTTATTACCTATTTTCTGGCAAGAGGGGGTGTCGGAAGCAATGGCTTTCGACTAGTCGATTGTAAAAATATTAGTCATGCACACCCCTAATATAATCACAGTCAGCCACAACACAATTACGGGGCTACTTTTGGACTTATTACGGAGTACCGCAAAAAGTTTAAAGGTAACATTTGTTTTGTGCTTGGGCAAAACACCCTGAAATAATTCCCACCATATACAATGTCACAGATAAAAATTCTACCTGCTCCATCAAAGTTAAAAAATTTATAATAAGCACTTTTACGCTAATAAAAATTTGTCAAATTGCACTTGGCAAATGTAACTTTATTTTCTGATTGTAAGCTTCACATGAGTACTTGCAATTTTGCATATTTTATATTTTTATTATCTGTAATTCTTATATCACAAACTATGCCTTTTCAATACAATTTATACAAATTAAAAACAAATAGTAAATTTGATAATCCAAGAGACATGTCCATTATGACAATAATCCCCCTGTTCAAATCACTTAAAGATATTGTCAGGGTGCAAGGAATCAGACTGAGACTAGAAGTGCAAAAATAATCACACCTTTATTAATAGCAAAAAATAATAAAAAGTCCAGAAGTCAAATAACAAGCCAGGAGTCAAAACCAGAGCTGGTAGTCAGACGAGCCGAGTCAGGAGCCAAACTGAATAGTCAGACGAGCCGGAATCAGGAACAAGGAAAACAGCAGAGTCAGGAACAAGCCAGGGATCAGGAACCAGGAAGGACGTCAGGCAGCCAGGTAATACACAGGCACTCTCACAAACAGGTCTGAGACAACGCAAAGGCAAAGCATACTGAACAGAGGCCCTTTAAATAATAAGTGATGACATCACAATTCTGAGACTGCATCCTGTCTCACACGGATGATGCACACCAGTCTGACCATAAAAGGAAGTGCAGGAAATGAACAGCATCCCCCACAATGCACCATAGTCAGCAAGAGAGGTGAGTAAAATGGCTGCCAGCAGCACATGGCAAACAGAACAGGGAAAAAACCCTGACAGATATACACACATCTCTATGGTTTTAGAACAGGTTAATTGCACACATACCCCTTATTCGCATTACCAGACACTATTTAAGCAATATTGCACATCTAGTATTAGATTACAAATTTGGGAGATCAACAGTGCGGATAATGACTTTGTGTTCTCAGGAGGTAGGGATTCCAAGCTTCAGTGGTGTTAGTGGCTGAAGCATTTTAAGATTGTGATCAATAGAAAAACACCTGACACTGAGAAACTCTTTCTACTGAAAATAACTGCAGCATTGTAACCATTCCCTTAGCTAAATTTGCTGGCCTGTATAAATCGGCAGTTTTCATGGGGCCTAGCCATGTTCTGCTCCTTTTTGCTGTGACCATTTAGAAGCTAAGTGCTAGATTTAATAAACCTTTAGCAGTCCTCTCCTCCCCTGTCCGCCTGGCATCGCAGCTAGCAGTTATCATTTCACACTTCGACTTGTGTGCAACGCCCACTGGCTGTCAATCTCCTCTGTTGGAGAAGCCAAGGGGTATTTGGAACAACACTTTACAGTTGGCGTAGTGGGTTAAGAAGCAGAGGCCATTAGACAACTACTTGTCAACTCGGCTGCAGGCACTCCAAAGCTACATGGCAAACAAAACAGGGAAAAAACCCTGACAGTACCCTCCCCTCAACGACCCCTCCCCCGCGGGAGGACAAAAGACTTATTGGCGGAAACGGGCATGGAAGGCACGGAGGAGGGCGAGAGCATGAACATCAGAGGAGGGAACCCAAGAACACTCCTCCAGACCGTAGCCCCTTCAGTGAACCAAATACTGTACACGGCCCCTGGACATACTAAAGTCAATAATGCTGCTGACCTCATACTCCTCATGGTTGTCAACAAAGATAGGACGGGACGAGGCAACACAGTGGTAAACCGATTACAAACCAATGGTTTCAAGAGGGAGACATGAAAAACATTGGAGATGCGCATAGCAGGAGGAAAGTCAAGAGCATAGGCCACAGGATTAACCCGTCAGAGTATTCGAAAAGGACCAACATAACGGGGAGCCAATTTATTGGAAGGCACATGAAGGTTCAAGTTGCGGGAGGACAGCCAAACTCTCTCACCAACCTGGTAGGAAGGTGCTGGCAGACGCCTACGATCAGCCTGGAACTTTTGGCGCTGCATAGGACGATGAAGGCAATCCTGAATCTGCACCCACGTGGAACGGATATGCCGGAGATGCTCCTCCAAAGCCGGAATACTCTGAGACATGAATGAATCAGGCAACAAGGATGGTTGAAACCCATAATTCGCCATGAACGGGATAACTTGGAGGAAGCATTAATAGCACTATTACGAGCAAACTCTGCCCAAGGTAACAGTTCAGACCAATTATTGTGGTGATCTGAGACATAGCATGGAGGAACTGTTCCAGAGCTTGATTAGACCGTTCCGCAGCCCCATTGGGTGAGGGTGATATGCTGAGGAGAAGGAAAGCTGGATCCCCATTTGAGCACAAAAGGAACACCAAAATCTGGAGACAAACTGGCTACCCCGTTTCAACACTATCTCCTTGGGTAACCCATGTAAACGGTCAACCACCATAAGGATAACAGTATTGCCATTGGAAACAGGGAGCTCAACAATGAAGTCCATGGAAAGATGTATCCAATGTTGCTCACCATTAGCAATAGGTTGAAGAAGACCCACAGGAAGACGTTGCTGCAACATCAGAACGAAGACCTGGCCACCAGAATTGTCGAGTGACAGACCAAATCATTTGGTTCTTGCCTGGGTGACCTGCGGCTTTAGGATAGTGGTAAGTGTGCAAAAGTTTAGTTTGAAGATTCTCAGGAACAAAACAGTTACCACTAGGTTTCTCAGGAGGTGCATTGGTTTGTGCAGCCAGGATCTCCTCCCCCAAGGGAGAAGTCAAATTAGTACATATGGTAGCCAAAATATGGTCAGGAGGTATAACAGGAGTAGGTACAGAATCCTCCTTGGACAGAGGCGAAAATTGTTGAGAGAGGGCATCAGCCCTAACATTCTTACTACCAGGCAGGTAGGAGACCACATAATTAAACCGAGACAAAAATAGCGCCCATCTGGCCTGTCGGGGCGACAAACGTTTTGCTTCAGATAGATAAGTTAAATTCTTGTGGTCAGTAAGGATGAGCACTGGCACGCTAGTACCCTCGAGAAGATGCCTCCATTCTTTAAGTGCCAAAATTATGGCCAGTAATTCCCTGTCGCCAATTTCATAATTGCACTCCGCTGGAGAGAATTTCTTAGAGAAGAAACCACACAGATGCAAGGAACCGTCAGGCGTAGGACGTTGAGACAAGAGGTCACCTACTCCAGTCTCAGACGCATCGACCTCAAGAACGAAAGGCAGGACAGGGTTAGGATGAGCCAGAACTGGAGCGGCAGCAAAGGCAGTCTTAAGACTAACAAAGGCCTTAATGGCAGTAGGTGACCAATGGAGTGGATCATTCTCTTTACGGGTCATGTCTGTGATAGGTTTGACCAAGCAAGAAAAGTTTTTAATAAACTTTCTATAGTAATTGGCGAACCCCAAAAAGTTGAATAGACCGAAGACCAACTGGGCGAGACCACTGCAGAACTGCAGATAACTTGTCAGGATCCATGGAGAACCCTGCAACGGAGATAACATAACCTAGGAAGGTTACTTGAGTCTGATGGAACTCACATTTCTCGAGTTTACAAAACAGGCTGTTCTCACGTAGTCTCTGAAGAACCCGTGTAACATCAGAACGATGAGCCTCAAGTGTGGGTTAGTGTATGAGGATGTTGTCTAAGTACACCACAACACACTGTTGCAACATATCTCGTAGGACATCATTAATAAATTCCTGAAAACCAGCAGGAGCATTACATAGGCCAAAGGGCACTACAAGATACTCATAATGCCCGCTCCTGGTGTTAAATGCTGTTTTCCATTCGTGGCCCTCCTTAATCCTAACGAGATTGTACGCTCCTCTCAAATCAAGTTTAGTAAAGACCGTAGCTCAAAGAGTTCCGTAATGAGCGGAATAGGGTAAGCATTCTTAATGGTAAGACGATTAAGACCCCTATAATTGATGCATGGTCTTAACACGCCACCCTTTTTCTTCACAAAGAAGAAGCCAGCCCCTGCAGGAGAGCAGGATTTGCGGATGATCCCCCGCGACAGAGCATCGGCAACATACTCCTCCATAGCACAATTCTCTGCAACAGACAGAGGGTACACCCGGCCCCGAGGAGGAATGGCTCCGGGTTGCAGGTCTATGGCACAATCGTAAGACCGGTGAGGAGGCAACGTACCGGCACGCACCTTGTCAAAAACGTCTAGGAACTCTCGGTACTCCTCTGGCAATTGAGATACCGAAGTGCACAAGACTTTAACTAGTTTCCGTAGACAAGTGGAAATACATTGCGGGAACCACAACAAAATTTCGGACCTGCGCCAGTCGAGACTGGGATTGTGCTTTTGGAGCCAGGGATAACCCAGAACAACCGGAAAATGCGGAGAGTTTATCACCTGGAACTGGAGGGTTTCAAAATGGAGAGCCCCAACAGCCATGGACAACAGAGCAGTTTTGTGAGTAACGAGTGCGGGCTGAAGGGGCCTGCCATCAATGGCCTCAGTAGCAAGCGGAACGGACCGAGGCAAAACAGGAATGGAGTGCTTTGATACAAAAGCACTGTCAATGAAATAGCCCGCAGCACCGGAGTCAACAAGAGCCTGAGTGACTATGGAGGAGTCCACCCAGGAAAGGACAACCGTGACCAAAGGTTTCTCCTTAAGCGGTTCCGGGGACGAGGATAAACCACCCAAGGTCTGCCCCCGACAGGACCGTAGGGGTGAGCGTTTCCCGGCCGTGTAGGACAAGACTTCAAAAGGTGGCCCTGTAACCCACAATAGAGGCAGAGCCCCTCCCTCCTCCTAAAGGCCCTCTCCGCCGCGGAGAGACGCGTGAATCCCAACTGCATCGGCTCAGCAGTACCTGGTGACTCGGGACCAGGAGGCATGGGAGGAGAGGGAGGCATGGGTGGGAACGAAAACGTAGGAGACAACGGAACAGGAGGCATCCGCAAGCGCTCCTTGAAAGAGGGCCTCTCTCTGAGTCTGATGTCAATTAGGATCAAAAAAGACACCAATGCCTCAAGATCCTCTGGTAAATTTCTGGCAGCAACTTTGTCTTTAATCGCATCAGAGAGCCCATGAAAGAAGGCAGCAACAAGGGCTTCATTGTTCCAACCTACCTCTGCGGCAAGCGTACGGAACTCAATAGCATACGGAACATCAAATACCCTTTGAAAGGAGGCCACAAATTCAGGGTAATTTGAAATCACAGGTTTATTAGTCTCCCACAAGGGATTAGCCCAGGCAAGAGCTGTGTCAGAGAGTAACGAGATGAGAAATCCCACCTTAGCTCTGTCAGAGGGAAACGCCTGAGGTAACATCTCAAAGTAAATGCCTACCTGGTTCAAAAACCCTCTGCACTGAATAGGATCGCCTCCATATCGCTGAGGTAGAGGTGCAGAACCGGACATGCTCCTGGTAGGTATAGGTGCAGCAGCGAAAACAGGAGCAGCCATAACTTGCGGGGCACTTTGGTCCAAATGTGCAGTGCGAGTCAGCAGGGTTGGAGCTGAATGTATTTTGGAGTGCGCCTGAAAAAAGGATTTTCTCAGTCTTAATTTGCCTAGGGGTGTATTTACATTAAATTAGTTGTGTATTTTTACTGTATATATTTTCCTTCTTTGAAAAAAAATGAAGTGTAATAAATTACTCTAATTTATAATATAAAAGACAAATATCTAGATAATTGGTTAAAATAAATACATTTATTTAATTCAATTTAATCCACTCATTTGATGTAATAAATAATTGTGCATAAAAAGTTCATATCAATATCCTAAAAACAATATTTGTACATTAGCATAGATAATGGTGTAAGAAAACACAAATAGTATATATCCGTTTGTTGCTTTTGATCCGGTTCTGGTATGCAACTGTATGATTAATTTATAAACGAGTATACTCAACACTATAATTAGCTTAAAAAATTTCAGGTTCTAAAATACAGATAAAACTCCTTTGGTGAACAATTTACGTCCTGTATATCGAGGGAATATGATTTAAATATTGGGGAATGTTATTTGGATATGAGATATATTTATAAAAGTATTGTTGGTTTGATAAAGAAATAGTAATTTTCATAAATGCATGTATTCACATTAGGAAACTGTTTATGCGGTTTGTATATTAGTCCCTTTTTTGTTTGTATAATATTTTGCCCGGGGCTTTTTAAAAAAGAAGTACCTTTGGAGTTAGAAGAAGTACAAAGAAGTATTTGTTGACTATACCGGTATAGATTTGTGATAAATTCCTTTTGTGGTTTCCGTATGGAGAATCCTGTTCTTTTTTTCTCCTTTGTTGAAGAGAAACCCACCAGGGGGTGTTTTACAGATGTACTTTGCGGGCAAAGTGTAAGAAGATAAATGTCCGATGATTCGCCTTTGTATTTGTGACCATTGTTGTTCAAACCCACCAGGGGGCAACTTCGGGTGTCACAGTAGGCTCTGAACTTGATCGCTGTTATATTTTTGTAAAGTAATTCTTTATCCCAATATTTGTTGAACAAGGAACGTCTGGGAATTCACGCTGGCATAATCCCTTTCCAAATCATCAGCGGTTCCAAACTGGGTTGTATCGTAATATCAAAGTGATATTTTCACACAGTCTTAGTAGTTGCAACAATTGTTGCTAGTTCAAGTAGTGGAGCAGAATGATGGACGCGTTTCGGCTGTCACCTGCAGCCTTTTTCATACATAATGCTCCAGTATGATTTGGCGGTCTTATTTAAACCTATTAGCCGCTTTCTCATTGGTTATTTACTTATGGTTACATTTTTAATTTTAATGTAAATTAACACCATCTACTGGGGTAAACTTGATAGTTCCTCCTGCAGGAGAGCATCTATCATATCTGTCCACTAGAGTCAGCAGGGCTAGTGCAAATTGATCCAAGCGGTGATCCTGTACATCCATCCTGGAAATGATGGCAGGTAAAGGTGGATTATTAGCACCACCAGGATTCATGGCCTTTGCGTAATGTCAGGGTGCCAGGAATCAGACTGAGACGAGAAGTGCAAAAATAATCACACCTTTATTAATAGCAAAAAATAATAAAAAGTCCACAAGTCAAATAACAAGCCAGGAGTCAAAACCAGAGCTGGTAGTCAGACGAGCCAAGTCAGGAGCCAAAGCGAATAGTCAGACGAGCTGGAATCAGGAACAAGGAAAACAGCAGAGTCAGGAACAAGCCAGGGATCAGGAACCAGGAAGGACGTCAGGCAGCCAGGTAATACACAGACACTCTCACAAACAGGTCTGAGACAACGCAAAGGCAAAGCATACTGAACAGAGGCCCTTTAAATAATAAGTGATGACATCACAATTCTGAGACTGCATCCTGTCTCACACGAATGATGCACACCAGTCTGGATATAAAAGGAAGTGCAGGAAACGAGCAGCATCCCCCACAATGCACCATAGTCAGCAAGAGAGGTGAGTAAAATGGCTGCCAGCAGCACATGGAAAACAAAACAGGGAAAAAACCCTGACAGATATACACACATCTCTATGGTTTTGGAACAGGTTAATTGCACACATACCCCTTATTCGCATTACCAGACACTATTTAAGCAATATTGCACATCTAGTATTGGATTACAAATTTGGGAGATCAACAATGCGGATAATGACTTTGTGTTCTTAGGAGGTAGGGATTCCAAGCTTCAATGGTGTTAGTTGCTGAAACATTTTAAGATTGTGATCAATAGAAAAACACCTGACACTGAGAAATTCTTTCTACTGAAAATAACTGCAAAATTGTAACCATTCCCTTAGCTAAATTTGCTGGCCTGTACAAATCGGCAGTTTTCATGGGGCCTAGCCATGTTCTGCTCCTTTTTGCTGTGACCATTTAGAGGCTAAGTGCTAGATTTAATAAACCTTTAGCAGTCATCTCCTCCCCTGTCCGCCTGGCATCGCAGCTAGCAGTTATCATTTGTCACTTCTACTTGTGTGCAACGCCCACTGGCTGTCAATCTCCTCTGTTGGAAAAGTCCAAGGGGTATTTGGAACAAAACTTTACAGTTGGCGTAGTGGGTTAAGAAGCAGCGGCCATTAGACAACTACTTGTCAACTCGGCTGCAGGATCTCCAAAGCTACATTTGTAGCTTCTTAAATGGAGCCCAAATATGTATGAGCATCTGCATTAATATAAGAAATATCTGTGTATTATGTAGCAAAGTCAAAAAACTACAACCTACTATGTAGAATGCTCATGCTCTAGATTCTTGAAAAAAAGGGGAAAAATAAAATCTGCTAAAGTTGCATATAAATCATGCAAAATAATAAATTTGGGTTTTTTTCTTCTTAAACTGGGAGAGTCCACAGCTGCATTCATTACTTTTGGGAAATACAGAACCTGGCCACCAGGAGGAGGCAAAGAAACCCCATCCAAAGGCTTAAATACCTCCCCCATTTCCCTCATCCTTCCAGTCATTCTTTGCTTTTTGTCACAGGAGGTTGGCAGAGAAGTGTCAGAAGATTCAAGATAGTCTCTTATGGAGGGTAGTACTCTTCGAAATGGGACCAGAGTTTTAAGTGGTCCTGTCAGCCTCTCAGTGAGAGCATAAATGAAAGTTAGAGTCCGAAGATGCAGGGAGAGTCTTTCTGCGAAACCATCCAGACTCATAATAACATCTCCATAAGCAATTAGCATTGACGAGTTTCGCTGCCTGCTTTTTTCACTCAAGTCCATGTCAGAAGCAACGCTACTATCTGTCACACTTGGGCCGTGTTACTGTTCCACGGCGTAGATTCCAGTAAGATCGTTTCATTTTCATTTTCAATGTGGGAATGTATGTAAATGTAGAAGACAGGGTCTCAGTGGGACTCCTTTATCTTTATGGAATCAAGGGTTAATATCTCCTGAGGGGGGTTATTAAACAGTGGGGGACTTTTAATCATGTTTGTTATGTGATTCTGTCTGCTTATGTGTAGTAATGCTTGGGCTCGTGGCTATTGCGGAACATACCGGCCTTTTTGAGCTGTGCAGTTCTTGTGGATTGGCACGCTTTTCTTTGGCCTACATGGTGCACCTTGTGACCGGACGATTTTCATTGGGCACTTTTGCAATGTGTGCATCACCTTCCCATACAAAAATGCAGTATATGCCCCTAAGTGTCAAGATCCTTTCATATGAATCTTTTCTTTAAACTAAGTATGTTAATGTCTCACAAGGGGAACCAGCGCCTGTACAAAAGGTTACCCCTGTGAGGTTAATATATGCCCATTTGTGAATGCATGAAATATGGAATCATAATAAGTCACAGAATGGCAATATGGTTAGCTAATACTAGGTAACATAAACTTATACTCATGTGTTGTATGTGTACACACAGACCTCTAGAGGAAGCACGCTTAGGAGATGGTATAATTCAGGAGAAAAGCGTTATAGTTAACAATAACCTTTGGTAACTAAATGAATGTGCAGTTCAGTAGCAGAGTTACATTTAGGAGAAGCGGAGACAAAGCTATGGGTAAATCAAACCTTGTCCGTTTGAATCCGGCGTCTGTCAACAGGGAGGCTGGAGCCACAGAGACACTGCAGGATGCGGCGGGCAATAGCTGATGACGTAGCCGCTCTAGGCAACTTCGGTCTCAGCTGTCAGCTTGTAAATGGAACTCTGGACACGGAGCTTGGATTTCCCTGCTAGCGAGCAGGAACCTAGACCAGTCTAGGTGCTGACAAATTAGAAGCAGGTTCCCACGTATCATCCTGATGATCAAACCCCTTCCAATGTACCAAATAGAACAAAACACCCCTCCTGTAGCGAGAGTCCAAAATACTGTGTACTTCATACTGTTCATCCGGATCAAGAACAACAGCAGTGTCCGAAGTAGTAGTATCAGTAGGAGGTGAGGTACAGAGTTTGACCAAGGAGACGTGAAACGTCGGGTGTATCCGGAAAGTGGAGGGTAGCTGTAGGGTAACGGTGACCGGATTCGGGATCCTTAGAATTCGAAAAGGACAAACATAGAGCTTGCCCAGTTTCCTACATGGGTAGGGAATCTTAAGGTTTTTTGTGGAAAGCCAGACGTACTGCCCGACAGAGTATGGAGCAGTAGGACGATGGCGAAGGTTATAGAATCTCTGCTGGGAGGCCTGAGCGTGCAGTATATTGTCTCGAACGGTAGAGAAAGCAGCCGAGATGTCATTCATAAGATCATTAACCTGAGGACAGGGTGTCTCGACTCTGGGTAGGAGAGTAAATGGTGGGTGGAGGCCATAGTTCACAAAAAATAGACTATATCCAGTGGTGGAACTCTTGGAGTTGTTATATGCAAACTCGGCCAGGGGTAAATAAGTAGCCCATAAATCCTGTTGATGGGAGCAGTAGCAACGCAGGTATTGCTCCAGCCACTGATTTACCCTCTCGGTCTGCCCGTTCGTCTGGGGGTGGTATGAGGTGCTGAGTTATTGTCCGATATGAAGAGCGTTACAGAGATTTCGCCAGAATCTGGACGTGAACTGAGATCCGCGATCACTAAGGAACACCTTGGGAATACCATGTAATCGAATAACATTCTGGAGGATCAGATCAGAGGTTTGTTTCGAGGTAGGTAGAGATGCAGAAGGGATAAAATGAGCCATCTTTGAAAAGAGGTCCACGACCACAAGAATAGTCGTAAAACCATTTGACAGTGGAAGATCCACTATAAAATCCATCGAGATAATCTCCCATGGAGTATGGGGAGCAGGTAATGATTGTAAAAGCCCAACTGGAAGCTGCCTGGAATGTTTAGATGTTGCACATGTGGTGCAATGGGAAAGGAAGTCCTTCAAATCACTGAGCATGGAAGGCCACCAGTAAGAACGTTTGAGGAGTTCTGATGTTTTCTCCCTGCCCATGTGTCCTGCGAGGGGAGAGTCATGCACAGTTTTGAGAATGGTAGGTCTGAATGATGGAGGTATATATAATTTGTCATCTCTATAGAACAGACCATCTGAATTCCTGATGATGTCTGATAGAAGTTTAGAAGTATCGGTACGTATCGCTTTTCTGAATTCAGAACTGACTTCTGTGAGCAGACCCAAAAAACAATGTTTAGGAATTATGGTGGTTGGTAAGTTTTCTGGGACTGTTTTTTGTCCTTGTCTGGAAAGGGCATCGGCCTTACCGTTTCTTGTACCGGGTCTGTAGGTGATGACAAACTGAAAACGTGAGAAATATAAGCTCCAACGGAGTTGCCTAGAGGATAGAGTGCGGTTAGACTGTAAATATTGGAGATTTTTGTGGTCTGTGTATATGACAGTGGGATGAGTAGAGCCTTCAAGCAAATGTCGCCAGTGATCAAAGGAACTCTTGATTGCGAGCAATTCTTTTTCCCCAACTGGGTAGTTCAATTCAGCTGGCTGCATGAGTCTTGAGAAGTATGCCACGGGATGTAGGGGGTCTTTAAACGACTTCCTCTGTGAAAGTATCCCTGCAATGGCAAAATGAGAAGCATCCACCTCTAATATGAGCTGTTTGTCAATATCTGGATATTGTAAGATAGGAGCAGTGGTAAATTTCTTTTTCAGGAGATCAAACACGTTTTGAGCTTCGGTTGTCCATTTGAAGGTTTGATTCAGTTTGGTAAGATCAGTTAGGGGTTTAGTGATAGCTGCAAACCCAGGTATGAATTTCCTGTAGAAATTAGAAAAACCTAAAAAGCGCTGTACTTCTTTCTTAGTGTGAGGCTCAGGCCAATTCAGGATGGCTTGTACCTTATCATTTTGCATCTTAATGCCTAGAGGGGATATTTCATATCCCAAGAATGTTATCTCAGCGGACTCAAAAATACATTTTTTGAGTTTGGCATAGAGGTTGTTTTTTCTTAACCTGGTAAGGACCTCCTTTACATGCTGTCTATGCTGTTCAAGGTTTTGGGAATAAATTAAGATGTCGTCAAGATAGACGACAATGAAAACATCCAAGATATCCCTGAAAAGGTCATTAATAAGACACTGGAATGTAGCTGGAGCATTGCAGAGTCCGAATGGCATCACTGTTTACTCAAACAGACCGTATCTGGTCCGGAATGCAGTGAGCCATTCGTCTCCAGCCCTCATTCGTATTAGATTGTAGGCGCCCCGGAGATCCAATTTTGTGAATATGGTGGCGCCCCTCAATCTTTCTATTAATTCAGGGATGAGGGGGAGCGGATACCTATTTTTTCGTGTGTGCTTGTTAAGCTCCCTATAGTCAATAATGGGCCTCAAAGACCCATCGTTGTTAGTCACAAAAAATATGCCAGCCCCTGCGGGTGATGTACTGGGTCTAATGAACCCTTTCCTGAGATTCTCATCTATATAAGCCTTGAGATGTTCCAATTCAGGCTTAGAAAGAGGGTATATATGACCAAAAGGGATTGTAACCCCTGGGAGAAAATCAATCGGGCAATCATAGGCCCTATGTGGCGGTAGAGATTCTGCATCTTTTTTGTTGAAAACATTAGGAAAACTCTGAGTAGTGTGGTGGTAGGTTGGAATCATCTAATCGTAAAAGTGTGAGGTTGTCATTATTCTGGCCCACATGATGATAAGTAGGAAAAGTAAGGCTACGATCAACCCAGTTTATGTGTGGTTTATGTGAGGCAAGCCAGTCTATACCAAGTATAACATTGAATATAGGTGAGGAAATTATATCAAAAGAGAGAGAATCAGTTGAATGTGAATTGAATATTACCTGGAGAGGAATGGTTTGATGTGTGACTGACCCAGACGGTAAAAAAGAACCATCAATGACCTTGACAGAGACCGGATTATGCTTAGACAAAACTGGAATTTTATTTTTATTCACAAAACCAAGGTCAACAAAATTCCTACATGATCCAGTATCTACTATGGCTTCAGTAGTGATCCTGGAGTTGTCCCACTGCAAGATAAGAGGGATGGTTATATAAGTAGTGTTAATTGTTTTTGTAAGTAGGCTTACTGAGGAGTGTAAACACCTACCCTTCTTAGTCTTCAGTAAGACTGGGCAGTCTTTAACTTCATGAGAAGGAGAGGCACAGTACATGCAAAGGCACATTTGTTTCCTCCTGGATCTTTCCTGGGGAGTCAAAGGTCCCTTTAAAACTCCTATATCCATGGGTTGAGGATTTTCTTTAGCTTGATATGAAGGTGATGGAACATAAGCTTTTGATGTACTAGCCCGCTCCAAGCGCCTTTCCCTGAGGCGTCTGTCTATATTGATGGTAAGGGTGAAAAAGTCCTTTAGAGTGTTAGGAATCCCTGTGCGTGATAATTTGTCTTTAATTTCATCAGTTAAGCCCAATCTGAACTGAGTCTTTAGTGAGACTTCATTCCATTCTGAATCTCTAGCAAATATTTTAAATTGGGTAATGTAGGTCTCCACAGGATTTTTCCTCTGTTTTAGAGATCTTAATGCGTTTTCTGCACACATCTGCCTGAAGGGATCATCATATAAGGCAGACATCTGAGTAAAAAAAGCAGTAAGAGATCCCAGGATAGAATCCTCTCGCTCATAAAATGTATCTGCCCAGGCCCTAGGTTCCCCTCTAAGGTAGGAAATTACTGTAAGTACTCTAGAGCTCTCTGATGGATAGGTCCTGGGTTTCATCTCAAAAAGGAGCATACAGGAGTTTTTAAATTCCCTAAACTACGGTCTCCTGAGAATTTTTCTGGAGGGGAAACCAAGGGCTCTGGGTGTACTTCTGAGGATGGAGGTTTAGGGGCTAGGACTTCCCTTAAACAAGCTTTCAAAGCTTGGTTTTCAATCTGCAGTTCATGGAAGGAATTGGATAAGGCATCCATCCTGTCTGATAATGCTTGTATCCTGTTACAAACAGTTTCTTGATCCATAGTCACCACTTAACTAAGGAAATCAAACAATAAAAATAAGAACAATCTTATGTAAGCAACACAAGGTCTTATTTTCTGGCTGGTTGATTCTGTCAAGATCCTTTCATATGAATCTTTTCTTTAAACTAAGTATGTTAATGTCTCACAAGGGGAACCAGCGCCTGTACAAAAGGTTACCCCTGTGAGGTTAATATATGCCCATTTGTGAATATGCATGAAATGTGGAATCATAATAAGTCACAGAATGGCAATATGGTTAGCTAATACTAGGTAACATAAACTTATACTCATGTGTTGTATGTGTACACACAGACCTCTAGAGGAAGCACGCTTAGGAGATGGTATAATTCAGGAGAAAAGCGTTATAGTTAACAATAACCTTTGGTAACTAAATGAATGTGCAGTTCAGTAGCAGAGTTACATTTAGGAGAAGCGGAGACAGAGATATGGGTCAATCAAATCTTGTCCGTTTGAATCCGGCGTCTCAACAGGGAGGCTGGAGCCACAGAGACACTGCAGGATGCGGCGGACAATAGCTGATGACGTAGCCGCTCTAGGCAACTGCGGTCTCAGCTATCAGCTTGTAAATGGAACTCTGGACACGGAGCTTGGATTTCCCTGCTAGCGAGCAGGAACGGTGGATTCCAGCAGAGGAATACTTCAAGGAGGAATGTCACAAGTAAGCGGAAAGTGCTTACTCAGGCAGTGTATGAGAGGTTCAGAAATCTGAAGAAAACTCAATCAACCAGCGATGTAGCTAGGGAGGAGTCAGAATATATAGCTGGTTGATTAAAGGGGTAGGTCCGTGGAGTTTAACCCTTACACTAAGCGACACATGTTTTCAGGGTAAAAGTGACTTTAGAGTTTAGATCATTCCACCAGGGAAATAGAAGTATTGGGGAAAACTCTTAAATAATCTTGCCAGCACAGAAACCTTTAGATCATCATGCCCTTGGCTTTTTACTGTGTCTAGAACTCGTATCACAAGTTAGGATTGTCCCAGCTTTAGTTATCTTAGGGCTAAATTACGCATAGAGTGGTAGTTTGCGCTCCCGTTCGCATATTAACTATGCTAGACTTCAGCTTTTTGCACGAGTTGGGTAGCGTGCATATTACAAGTTAAAGGAAAATGTTTTCGCTCCAGCCCTAACCTGATGCTCACAAAAAGCCAAACTTGAAATATCTCGTCCGTGTTAAGCTATTCCTCCATAACCTACAGTGGAGTGCGAAAAGTAGAGAAAAAACAAACACCCAACAAGTCGCGCAAACCTGATCGCATTTTCTCAAGTGCGCTAACCCAACATAAAATATTAATATTTCACATTGCAATGTTCCTCACATAGAAGAATCTGTTCTTTTTATTTTTAAATACATATTTATATATATATATATATATATATATATATATATATATGATGTTTTTTTGGTAAAATATATATCTATATGATTATAGATATATATACAGTATATATACACCATTATTTGTTGTTTTAGCAAAGTTTTATTGACCATCCATTAGAAAATACAGGAAATATGTACAGAAAATATTTAAAAAAAAAACAAATTTTTCAGAACAAAATGGCTTCTTCAGGCAAAAGTTAGTATTTAGTGTGTCCTCCCTTGGCACTAAGCACATCTCTTTTGGGGAGATTGTCCTGCTTCTTTCAGCACTTCCCAGAGTTCTACTTTAGATTTAGATTGTCTTTTATTTATTTCTCTGTCCAGGTGATTCATACCGCCTCTATAATCAGATCTGGACTCTTTGGAGGCCAGTCCATGACTGTCAGTGTTTTATCAGCTTTTTTTTCTCTCCAAATTTCACTGCATAAGCATTGTGCTTGGGATAGTTATCATGCTGAAAAATAAAACCATTGACAATCAGCCGCTCTCCAGAAGGAATGGCATGAGTTAAAACCTGTCTGTACTGTACAGCATTCATGATCCCATCATTTCGGACAATATCGCTAACACCACTGGCAGAAATGCAGCACCAAACCAGGACAGACCCTCCACCATGTTTCACTGAAGGCTGCAAGCACTCATTCTTCCAGCTCTCTACAACTCTTCTTCTCACATATTGTCGACGATTGGACCTGAAAATTTAAAGCTTGGATTTGTCACTCCATAATACTCTTTTCCATTAATCTTCATTCCAATATTTGAGAGCTTTAGCATACCTTAGCCTTTTTACCCTTTTCCCCTTCCAAAAAAGTGGTTTCTTGGCTGCTACCCTTCAACAAAGAGCATTCTTGATCAAGCTTCTTCGGACTGTAGAAGGGTCAACTTGGCATCCCGATGAAGCTGCCAGATGCTGAGCCAGGTCCTTACTTGACTTCTTCCTGTCTCTCAAAGAAGAAACTGAGAAACTTCTCATCAGATTTTGAAAGTTTTCTTGGCCTTTCATTCCTTTTTTTTTGTCCTTGACCTCTCCTGATTCTTCAAATTTCTTTATAACAGATTGAATACCACATCTTGAGTATCCAGTTTGTTGATTTCCCTTTAAGAGTGGCCTTACTGATGCGAAAATATGATTTTATGTCTGTCAAATTCTGTGATCTTTGACATTTTAAATGGAATGATGTGATTGAGAGTTGGTCTTATTAGCAAGCTTCCGATTAATTAAACTCATAATCTAACACCTGAGACCTCATATATTTGAGCCCTTCTTACTTCTTTATTGGAATATTTTTTTTAATAGTTTTTATCAGTGCAATTATGAGTGTAACTGTACTTTTCTCCAACATTGGTGTGTCCGGTCCACGGCGTCATCCTTACTTGTGGGAATATCTCTTCCCCAACAGGAAATGGCAAAGAGTCCCAGCAAAGCTGGCCATATAGTCCCTCCTAGGCTCCGCCCACCCCAGTCACTCTCTTTGCCGTTGCACAGGCAACATCTCCACGGAGATGGTTAAGAGTATGTGGTGTTTAGTTGTAGTTTTTTATTCTACTATCAAGAGTTTGTTATTTTAAAATAGTGCTGGTATGTACTATTTACTCTGAAACAGAAAAGGATGAAGATTTCTGTTTGTGAGAGGAAGATGATTTTAGCAGACAGTAACTAAAATCGATTGCTGTTTCCACATAGGACTGTTGAGATGAAGTAACTTCAGTTGGGGGAAACAGTTAGCAGACTTTTCTGCTTAAGGTATGACTAGCCATATTTCTAACAAGACTGTGTAATGCTGGAAGGCTGTCATTTCCCCTCATGGGGACCGGTAAGCCATTTTTCTTAGTTTCAAACAGAATAACAGGCTTAATATGGGCTATAAAACTGGTAGACACTTTTATGGGCTAAATCGATTGCTTTATTTGGACATTTTATTCATGTTTATGCTGATAATTCACACATAAACTTGGGGAACGTTTTTTAACGGCAGGCACTGTGTTAGACACCTTTTCCAGTCAGGGAGGGCCTTCCCAGTTGTAGGCTGAGCCTCATTTTCGCGCCTTTACTGCGCAGTTGTTTTTGAGAGCAAGTCATGCAGATGCATGTGTGAGGACCAGAAAGTTGTTGGAAAAGTGTCTGGAAGGCGTCATTTGGTATCGTATTCCCCTCTGGGCTTGGTAAAGTCACAGCAAAGGCTGTAGCTGGGACTGTATAGGGGTTAAATTTGTAAACGGCTCCGGTTCCGTTATTTTAAGGGTTAAAGCTCTGAAAATTGGTATGCAATACTATTAAGGCTTTAAGACACTGTGGTGAAATTTTGGTAAATTTTGAACAATTCCTTCATACTTTTTCACATATTCAGTAATAAAGTGTGCTCTGTTTAAAATTTAAAGAGACAGTAACGGTTTTGTTTTAAAACGTTTTTTGTGCTTTATTGACAAGTTTAAGTCTGTTTAACATGTCTGTGCCTTCGGATAAGCTATGTTCTATATGTGTGAAAGCCAATGTGTCTCCCCACTCAAAATTGTGTGATAATTGTGCCATAGCGTCCAAACAAAGTAAGGACAGTACTGCCACAGATAATGATATTGCCCAAGATGATTCCTCAGATGAGGGGAGTAGACATGATACTACATCATCCCCTACTGTGTCTACACCAGTTTTGCCCACGCAGGAGGCCCCTAGTA
The DNA here is from genome assembly GCF_027579735.1 of Bombina bombina. NCBI lineage: Eukaryota > Metazoa > Chordata > Amphibia > Anura > Bombinatoridae > Bombina > Bombina bombina. Next base: position 520,573,088 of record NC_069504.1, read on the forward strand.
CATCTAGCGCGCCAATGCTTATTACCATGCAACAATTGACGGCTGTAATGGATAACTCCATAGCAAATATTTTATCCAAAATGCCTGCATATCAGAGAAAGCGCGATTGCTCTGTTTTAAACACTGAAGAGCAGGAGGGCGCTGATGATAATTGTTCTGTCATACCCTCACACCAATCTGAAGTGGCCATGAGGGAGGTTCTGTCAGATGGGGAAATTTCAGATTCAGGAAAAATTTCTCAACAAGCTGAACCTGATGTTGTGACATTTAAATGAGAACATCTCCGCGCACTGCTTAAGGAGGTGTTATCTACTCTGGATGATTGTGACAACTTGGTCATCCCAGAGAAATTATGCAAGATGGACAAGTTTCTAGAGGTTCCGGTGCACCCCGACGCTTTTCCTATACCCAAGCGGGTGGCGGACATAGTAAATAAGGAGTGGGAGAAGCCCGGCATACCTTTTGTTCCCCCACCTATATTTAAGAAATTATTTCCTATGGTCGACCTCAGAAAGGACTTATGGCAGACAGTCCCTAAGGTCGAGGGGGCAGTTTCTACTCTAAACAAGCGCACTACTATCCCTATTGAGGATAGTTGTGCTTTCAAGGATCCTATGGATAAAAAATTGGAAGGTTTGCTTAAGAAGATTTTTGTACAGCAGGGTTACCTTCTACAACCCATTTCGTGCATTGTTCCTGTCACTACAGCAGCGTGGTTCTGGTTCGAGGAACTAGAAAAGTCGCTCAGTAGAGAGACTCCGTATGAGGAGGTTTTGGACAGAGTTCACGCACTTAAGTTGGCTAACTCTTTTATTTTAGATGCCGCTTTGCAATTAGCTAGATTATCTGCGAAAAATTCAGGGTTTGCAATTGTGGCGCGCAGAGCGCTTTGGCTAAAGTCTTGGTCAGCGGATGTATCATCCAAGACAAAATTGCTTAACATCCCTTTCAAAGGTAAAACTCTCTTTGGGCCAGAATTGAAAGAGATTATCTCAGACATTACTGGGGGAAAGGGCCACGCCCTTCCACAAGATAGGCCTTTCAAGGCCAAGAATAAGTCTAATTTTCGTTCCTTTCGCAATTTCAGGAACGGACCGACCTCTAATTCCGCATCCTCTAAGCAAGAGGGTAATGCCTCACAGCCCAAACCAGCCTGGAAACCCATGCAAGGCTGGAACAAGGGTAAGCAGGCCAAGAAGCCTGCTGCTGCTAACAAAACTGCATGAAGGAGTAGCCCCCGATCCGGGACCGGATCTAGTAGGGGGCAGACTCTCTCTCTTTGCTCAGGCTTGGGCAAGAGATGTTCAGGATCCCTGGGCACTAGAAATAGTTTCTCAGGGTTATCTTCTGGAATTCAAGGAACTACCCCCAAGGGGAAGGTTCCACATGTCTCACTTATCCTTAAACCAAATAAAGAGACAGGCGTTCTTACATTGTGTAGAAGACCTGTTAAAGATGGGAGTGATACACCCTGTTCCAATGACGGAACAAGGAATGGGATTTTACTCAAATCGGTTCGTACAGGGAGTGCAGAATTATTAGGCAAGTTGTATTTTTGAGGATTAATTTTATTATTGAACAACAACCATGTTCTCAATGAACCCAAAAAACTCATTAATATCAAAGCTGAATATTTTTGGAAGTAGTTTTTAGTTTGTTTTTAGTTTTAGCTATTTTAGGGGGATATCTGTGTGTGCAGGTGACTATTACTGTGCATAATTATTAGGCAACTTAACAAAAAACAAATATATACCCATTTCAATTATTTACTTTTACCAGTGAAACCATTATAACATCTCAACATTCACAAATATACATTTCTGACATTCAAAAACAAAACAAAAACAAATCAGTGACCAATATAGCCACCTTTCTTTGCAAGGACACTCAAAAGCCTGCCATCCATGGATTCTGTCAGTGTTTTGATCTGTTCACCATCAACATTGCGTGCAGCAGCAACCACAGCCTCCCAGACACTGTTCAGAGAGGTGTACTGTTTTCCCTCCTTGTAAATCTCACATTTGATGATGGACCACAGGTTCTCAATGGGGTTCAGATCAGGTGAACAAGGAGGCCATGTCATTAGATTTTCTTCTTTTATACCCTTTCTTGCCAGCCACGCTGTGGAGTACTTGGACGCGTGTGATGGAGCATTGTCCTGCATGAAAATCATGTTTTTCTTGAAGGATGCAGACTTCTTCCTGTACCACTGCTTGAAGAAGGTGTCTTCCAGAAACTGGCAGTAGGACTGGGAGTTGAGCTTGACTCCATCCTCAACCCGAAAAGGCCCCACAAGCTCATCTTTGATGATACCAGCCCAAACCAGTACTCCACCTTGCTGGCGTCTGAGTCGGACTGGAGCTCTCTGCCCTTTACCAATCCAGCCACGGGCCCATCCATCTGGCCCATCAAGACTCACTCTCATTTCATCAGTCCATAAAACCTTAGAAAAATCAGTCTTAAGATATTTCTTGGCCCAGTCTTGACGTTTCAGCTTGTGTGTCTTGTTCAGTGGTGGTCGTCTTTCAGCCTTTCTTACCTTGGCCATGTCTCTGAGTATTGCACACCTTGTGCTTTTGGGCACTCCAGTGATGTTGCAGCTCTGAAATATGGCCAAACTGGTGGCAAGTGGCATCTTGGCAGCTGCACGCTTGACTTTTCTCAGTTCATGGGCAGTTATTTTGTGCCTTGGTTTTTCCACACGCTTCTTGCGACCCTGTTGACTATTTTGAATGAAACGCTTGATTGTTCGATGATCACGCTTCAGAAGCTTTGCAATTTTAAGAGTGCTGCATCCCTCTGCAAGATATCTCACTGTTTTTTACTTTTCTGAGCCTGTCAAGTCCTTCTTTTGACCCATTTTGCCAAAGGAAAGGAAGTTGCCTAATAATTATGCACACCTGATATAGGGTGTTGATGTCATTAGACCACACCCCTTCTCATTACAGAGATGCACATCACCTAATATGCTTAATTGGTAGTAGGCTTTCGAGCCTATACAGCTTGGAGTAAGACAACATGCATAAAGAGGATGATGTGGTCAAAATACTCATTTGCCTAATAATTCTGCACTCCCTGTAGTTCCCAAAAAAGAGGGAACCTTCAGACCAATTCTGGATTTAAAGATCCTAAACAAATTTCTCAGGGTACCATCGTTCAAAATGGAAACCATTCGAACGATTCTACCCACTATCCAGGAAGGTCAATTTATGACTACCGTGGATCTAAAGGATGCGTACCTACATATTCCTATACACAAAGAACATCATCAGTTCCTAAGGTTCGCCTTTCTGGACAAACATTACCAGTTTGTGGCCCTCCCATTCGGGTTAGCCACTGCTCCAAGGATTTTCACAAAGGTACTCGGGTCCCTTCTAGCGGTTCTAAGACCAAGGGGCATTGCAGTAGTACCGTACTTGGACGACATTCTAATACAAGCGTCGTCCCTTTCAAAAGCAAAGGCTCATAAAGACATCGTTCTGGCCTTTCTCAGATCTCACGGATGGAAGGTGAACATAGAAAAGAGTTCTCTGTCTCCATCAACAAGAGTTCCCTTCTTGGGAACAATAATAGATTCCTTAGAAATGAGGATTTTTCTGACAGATGTCAGAAAGTCAAAACTTCTAAGCGCTTGTCAAGTTCTTCACTCTGTTCCACGTCCTTCCATAGCTCAGTGCATGGAAGTGGTAGGGTTGATGGTTGCAGCAATGGACATAGTTCCTTTTGCACGAATTCATCTAAGACCATTACAACTGTGCATGCTCAAACAGTGGAATGGGGACTATACAGACTTGTCTCCAGTGATTCAAGTAGATCAGAAGACCAGAGAGTCACTCCGTTGGTGGCTGACCCTGGACCATCTATCCCAGGGAATGAGCTTCCGCAGACCAGAGTGGGTCATTGTCACGACCGACGCCAGTCTAGTGGGCTGGGGCGCGGTCTGGGAATCCCTGAAAGCTCAGGGACTATGGTCTCGGGAAGAGTCTCTTCTCCCGATAAACATTCTGGAACTAAGAGCGATATTCAATGCTCTCAGGGCTTGGCCTCCGCTTGCAAAGGCCAGATTCATAAGATTCCAATCAGACAACATAACGACTGTTGCGTATATCAATCATCAGGGGGGAACAAGGAGTTCCCTAGCGATGAAAGAAGTGACCAAAATAATACAATGGGCGGAGGATCACTCTTGCCATCTATCTGCGATCCACATCCCAGGTGTGGAAAACTGGGAAGCAGATTATCTGAGTCGTCAGACTTTCCATCCGGGGGAGTGGGAACTCCACCCGGAGATCTTTGCCCAGTTGACTCAATTATGGGGCATTCCAGACATGGATCTGATGGCGTCCAGATCCAGGGATCCCAAGGCGACTCTAGTGGACTTTCAACCTAGCTTATGTGTTCCCACCGTTTCCTCTCATTCCCAGGCTGGTAGCCAGGATCAACCAGGAGAGGGCCTCGGTGATCTTGATAGCTCCTGCGTGGCCACGCAGGATTTGGTATGCAGACCTGGTGAATATGTCATCGGTTCCACCATGGAAGCTACCTTTGAGACAGAACCTTCTTATTCAGGGTCCATTCGAACATCCAAATCTGGTCTCCCTCCAGCTGACGGCTTGGAGATTGAACGCTTGATTCTATCAAAGCGTGGGTTTTCAGATTCTGTGATAGATACTCTGGTTCAGGCCAGAAAACCGGTAACTAGAAAGATTTACCATAAAATATGGAAAAGATATATCTGTTGGTGTGAATCCAAGAGATTCCCATGGAATAAGATAAAAATTCCTAAGATTCTTTCCTTTCTGCAGGAAGGTTTGGATAAAGGATTATCTGCGAGTTCTCTAAAGGGACAGATTTCTGCTTTATCTGTCTTACTACACAAACGACTGGCAGCTGTGCCAGATGTTCAAGCATTTGTTCAGGCTCTGGTCAGGATCAAGCCTGTTTACAGACCTTTGACTCCTCCCTGGAGTCTAAATCTAGTTCTTAAAGTTCTTCAAGGGGTTCCGTTTGAACCTCTACATTCCATAGATATTAAGTTATTATCTTGGAAAGTTTTGTTTTTGGTTGCTATTTCTTCTGCTAGAAGAGTTTCAGAGTTATCTGCTCTGCAGTGTACTCCGCCCTATCTGGTGTTCCATTCAGATAAGGTTGTTTTGCGTACTAAGCCTGGTTTTCTTCCAAAGGTTGTTTCCAACAAGAATATTAACCAGGAGATAGTTTTACCTTCTTTGTGTCCAAAACCAGTTTCAAAGAAGGAACGTTTGCTACACAACTTAGATGTAGTCCGTGCTCTAAAGTTCTACTTAGAAGCTACAAAAGATTTCAGACAAACATCTTCTCTGTTTGTCGTTTATTCTGGTAAAAGGAGAGATCAAAAAGCGACTTCTACCTCTCTTTCCTTTTTGCTTAAAAAGCATCATCCGATTGGCTTACGAGACTGCCGGACGGCAGCCTCCTGAAAGAATCACAGCTCACTCCACTAGGGCTGTGGCTTCCACATGGGCCTTCAAGAACGAGGCTTCTGTTGATCAGATATGTAAGGCAGCGACTTGGTCTTCACTGCACACCTTTGCCAAATTTTACAAATTTGATACTTTTGCTTCTTCGGAGGCTATTTTTGGGAGAAAGGTTTTGCAAGCCGTGGTGCCTTCCGTTTAGGTAACCTGATTTGCTCCCTCCCTTCATCCGTGTCCTAAAGCTTTGGTATTGGTTCCCACAAGTAAGGATGACGCCGTGGACCGGACACACCAATGTTGGAGAAAACAGAATTTATGCTTACCTGATAAATTACTTTCTCCAACGGTGTGTCCGGTCCACGGCCCGCCCTGGTTTTTTAATCAGGTCTGATGAATTATTTTCTCTAACTACAGTCACCACGGTACCATATGGTTTCTCCTATAATTTTCCTCCTGTCCGTCGGTCGAATGACTGGGGTGGGCGGAGCCTAGGAGGGACTATATGGCCAGCTTTGCTGGGACTCTTTGCCATTTCCTGTTGGGGAAGAGATATTCCCACAAGTAAGGATGACGCCGTGGACCGGACACACCGTTGGAGAAAGTAATTTATCAGGTAAGCATAAATTCTGTTTTTACTTGTATTTTTTATGTATTTTGTGCCACTTTTTCTCACGTAATAAGAGCTCTGAAGTTGTGTTCTCCAGATGACCATTACATGAAATTGCGCTAGAGCGAACAAGTTTACTTTCAACTCGTAATACGCGTTCTACTGCTGAGTGCAAAAAGCAGTGATAAACCCCTTATCGCTTGAGCGCAACTGTTAGTGCGCCATTCTGAGTCTAGCCCTTAATTGTTGCAATGACCCTGTTATATTAGAGATATATGGCTAAAGCATTTTCTCTTCTACATTTTTGCTAGACCTACTCTCCCTTTGCATGCGATCATGGGAGCTACCTTTGATTGTATAGGCCTGTGTTATTCTTTTTAGCTTCTATACAATGCACTATGTCCCATCATATTATGGCCCTTCGTAGGGATATCAATTAATATTTCACTAATTTGAACACTGATTAGATCTAAAGGTGGTGCGCTCAGCATAAAACAGAGGGGAAATGTATTTATTGTATGGTTCTATAATTTTAGGGGTCTAGCTTCTCCACAATTGATTGCTTGGGTTGCCTCCATATTTCATTTCTTTTTTCATGTTGAATGGATTAATAATGCTTCCTTAAGCGTGATATGAGCAGATTAATATAATTTAGTAGTAGACCAGTTAGCTTTATATAACATATGCAGGAGCTTTACAGTTAGTTCAGGGACAGTCTACTCCAGAATTTATATTGTTTAAAAAGATAGATAATCCCTTTATTACCCATTCCCCAGTTCTGCATAATTACTAACACGATTATATTAATATAATTTTTACCTCTGTGATTACTTTAGGATCACAATCTTATCTATATGGCACACATGAACTATCTATCAATGTCTAACTGAAAAACTGTCAAAATGCACTGAGATATGAGGTGGCCTTAAAGTGAGCCTACCTAGATTTAGCTTTCCACAAAGAATACCAAAAGAACAAAGCAAATGTAATGATAAAAGTAAATTGGAAATTTGTTTAAAATGGCATGCCCTATCTGAATCATGAAAGTTTAATTTTGACTAGACTGTCTCTTTAAAGTGAATGTAAATGTTGATGCTAAAGTGCCCGGTTTTTAAAAATTTGATTAAAAACAGGGGCACTTTAATTCATCAAAATTTACATTTCACTCCTGTTGTGAAAAAAAACTTACCTTTTAATCGTCACAGCAGCTCCGGCTTCCTCCACCCTTTGCAAAGCCTCTTCCTGGGTCTAAAATGAGGAATCCGGCTTCCTCCAATCACGGCGTTAAATCAGACACTGATTCCCCCGGACGATAGGAGAGACAGACAAAGCTGCCCCTATCGGGGTCCGATAGGGGCAGCTTTGTCTCTCCTATCGTCCGTTTTTAACTTTGCTTACTCTTGTGACAAATTATGTACTAAATAGTTAATACTATATCCTCATATCCTTTATTGCATATGTAAAAGTAAAACAGCCCTCGGATTGTAAGGGCTTAGTTAACTTTAATCTATCTGGATTGAGGATATTTAATAGTGACATATTAACTTTAAGGCTATTATGCTAATCACAGAGTTCAAGTGGTTTTAATTCACAGCTTTTGCTACTGTATGAGTGTGAGTTCCTTAGTCTTATTAATAAACTATAATGTATGAATGAATGAATGGGAACTAATTTTTCAATACTATTTTTTTGGAAAACCTTATGATATCAGTAGATGTTAAAGTGTGATTATACACTAGTGGATTTACTCTCTCTTTATAACTTTGTTGTACTCTCAGTTACAACTAGTTTGTCTAGTTGTTGTTAGGTTTCTTAGTGAGTAATCCACTCCAGGTTTTGCTTCTTTGCAGAATCAATAATTCCAGTATCTGAATATTATATGTAAAACGTTAATTCGGGTAAAACCTGGCAATATTTCCATAAATCTACTCCCCCCAACCCTTTATCTCTAAATAAGTCTGCATATTTTGAAGTTTGAGAAGCTTGCAGTCACCTCGGGCATTGTCTTCAGCAAGGTGCTGTATACAGTTTGTATGTTTTGGTTCCTCAGACTAATTGTTGTTGTTGATGTTGTTGTTTCTGGGGGTTCAGTTCCATTTTCCATGAGTCTTTCCTTGACAGATCTAAGGCAGATGAAGCTAGTGTCTGCCTGTCTAAACCTTCAGTCTATTTATTTTCCTTCCATCGCTCTTTGCATGGAGGTGTTTGCGGCTTCGGATGCTGTTCCGTTTGCTTCCATATGTGGCCTCTTCAGCTTTCTATGCTTCTGCAGTGATGCAGGTAACATACTCTATCTCAAAGGATTCATCTAGATTTCAGAAAAAGCCAGTCTCTGTCTTGGTGGCTGAATCTTCAGCTTATTACGCAGAATGCTTGATCAGTAATCTCTACAGATGCAAGTCTTTCAGGATGGGGGACCGTCAGGGGGTCTCAGAGTGGATGGGATTTTTGATCTCCTGAGGGGTGAAGTTTCCTATTAATGTTTTAGAACTCCATGTAATTTTCAGAGCAATTTAGAGTTGTCCTCTGTTGGACGGGAATCTTATCTATGATTTCAGATAGACTATGTTTTAGCAGTAGCATTTTTCCGTCATCAAGAGGGAACTCTCAGTTTCCTAGCCATGAGGGACGTATCGTTAATTCTTTCCTGGGAAGAAGTCAATTGTCAGATTTCTGCTGTTCATATTACTGGAGTAGAGAACTGGGAAACAGCTCTGGTAGTTCCATGGTCATTTTGACTAGCTTATGTTTATTCTACCTTTTGATTTTGACAATTACCCTGGGAAGAAAAAACAGACTTGAGGGAGCATCAGTGATTCTAATTGCTCTGGCTTGGTTTTGCAGAGTTTGGTATGCAGATCTAATTCAGATGTCTAGTTGCCCTCTTTGGTCTCTTCCTTTGCATTCAGACCTTTTTTTCATCCAGGTCTCAAATCTCTAAGCTTGTTGGCATGCCGACTGATCGGATAGTTATTTAGCATAGAGGGTTCTCTGATTCTGTTATTGAGAAACTGATTTATTATAAGGTTTGGAAGACCTTTATTTCTTGGTGTAAAGATCATGGTTTTTCCTGGCATTTTTTTTTAATTACAAGGATTTTTCCATTTTTTGCAGGATGGTTTAGATAAGAGTTTATCCGCCAGTTCTTTTGAAGTATAAGTTTTCAGCTCTTTCAGTTGCTAATCTTCCAGCTATTCATAGTTTTGTTCAGTATTGGCTAGAGTTAAGCCTGTTGTTAAAGAGATATCAAACCCACATTTTTTTTCTTACATGATTCAGATAGCGCATGCCATTTTAAGCAACTTTCTAATTGACTCCTATTATAAACTTTTCTTTGTTCTCTTAGTATCTTTATTTGAATAGGCAGGAATGTAAACTTAGGAGCCAGCCCATTTTTGGTTAAGCACCTGGGTAGCGCTTGATGATTGGTGGCTACATTTAGTGGCACATCTTTTCTTTTATGTAATTGGCAAGAGTCCATGAGCTAGTGACGTATGGGATATACAATCCTATCAGGAGGGGCAAAGTTTCCCAAACCTCAAAATGCCTATAAATACACCCCTCACCACACCCACAATTCAGTTTTACAAACTTTGCCTCCTATGGAGGTGGTGAAGTAAGTTTGTGCTAAGATTTCTACGTTGATATGCGCTTCTCAGCATTTTGAAGCCCGATTCCTCTCAGAGTACAGTGAATGTCAGAGGGATGTGAAGGGAGTGTCACCTATTGAATGCAATGGTTTTCCTCACGGGAGATCTATTTCATAGGTTCTCTGTTATCGGTCGTAGAGATTCATCTCCTACCTCCCTTTTCAGATCGACAATATACTCTCATTTTCCATTACCTCTACTGATAACCATTTCAGTACTGGTTTGGCTATCTGTTATATGTGGATGGGTGTCTTTTGGTAAGTATGTTTTTTATTACTCTCAGCTATGGTTTGGCACTTTATGTATTTATATAAAGTTCTAAATATATGTATTGTACTTATATTTGCCATGATTCAGGTTTTCAGTATATTTCCTTTTGCAGACTGTCCGTTTCATATCTGGGAAATGCATTTCTTTTATGTAATTGGCAAGAGTCCATGAGCTAGTGACGTATGGGATATACATTCCTACCAGGAGGGGCAAAGTTTCCCAAACCTCAAAATGTCTATAAATACACCCCCCACCACACCCACAATTCAGTTTTACAAACTTTGCCTCCTATGGAGGTGGTGAAGTAAGTTTGTGCTAGATTTCTACGTTGATATGCGCTTCTCAGCATGCTGAAGCCCAGTTCCTCTCAGAGTGCAGTGAATGACAAAGGGATGTGAAGGGAGTATTAGCTATTGAATACAAGGGTCATCCTAACGGGGATCTATTTCATAGGTTCTCTGTTATCGGTCGTAGAGATTCATCTCCTACCTCCCTTTTCAGATCGACTATATACTCTTATATACCATTACCTCTACTGATTCTCGTTTCAGTACTGGTTTGGCTATCTACATTATGTAGATGAGTGTTTTTTGGTAAGTATGTTTTATTTTATTTAAGACACTCTCAGCTATGGTTTGGCACTTTATATGTAAAGTTCTAAATATATGTTTTGTACTTATATTTGCCATGATTCAGGTTAATCAGTATATTTCCTTCTTACAGACTGTCAGTTTCATTTTGGGAAATGCATACAAAAAATAAAAATAAGAAAAAATTGTTTTCAAATTGACTCTCTTTTCTAAATTGCGGGCTGTTAGGCTTGTGGGAGCGCAAAATGATATAATTTATTGCGTCATTTTTGGCGCAAGACTTTTTTGGCGTGAGAATTACGTTTGTTGACGTAATATCGTCATTTCCGGCGTCTTAGTTGGCGCTGAGAGTTTTCACGTAGTTGCGTCATCTATGACGCTCGCGTTTGTTGCAGACGTTCTTGGCGCCAAAAAATATTTTGTCAGTTGTGGGCGTCATACTTGGCGCCAGATTTTTTACATTATTTAAGTCCTTATTTCATTTTGCTTCTGGTTTCCAGAGGCTTATTTTGTTTGCATGTTTTCCCATTCCTGAAACTGTCATATAAGGAAATTGATAATTTTGCTTTATATGTTGTTTTTTCTATTACATATTGCAAGATGTCTCAAACTGACCCTGTTTCAGAATCTACTACTGGAATCCTGCTGCCTGATGTCGGTTCTACCAAAGCTAAGTGCATTTGTTGTAAACTTGTGGTAACTGTTCCTCCGGCTGTAGTTTGTGTTAGTTGTCATGATAAACTTTCAAACGCAGACAATATTTCCATTAGTAGTAATCCATTACCTGTTGTTGTTCTTTCAACATCTAATGTTCAGGATATTCCTGTTAATGTGAGAGAATTATTTTCTAATTCTATTCAGAAGGCTCTGTCTGTTATACCACCTTCTAATAAACGTAAAAGGTCTTTTAAAACTTCTCATAATTTTGATGAATTTTTAAATGACTGACAGCATTCTGATTTATCTATCTCTGATGAGGATCTATCTGGTTCAGAAGATTTTGCCTCAGATATTGACACTGACAAATCTTCATACTTATTTAAAAACATAATTTATGCTTACCTGATAAATTCCTTTCTTCTGTAGTGTGATCAGTCCACGGGTCATCATTACTTCTGGGATATTACTCCTCCCCAACAGGAAGTGCAAGAGGATTCACCCAGCAGAGCTGCATATAGCTCCTCCCCTCTACGTCACTCCCAGTCATTCGACCAAGGACCAACGAGAAAGGAAAAGCCAAGGGTGAAGTGGTGACTGGAGTATAAATTAAAAAATATTTACCTGCCTTAAAAACAGGGCGGGCCGTGGACTGATCACACTACAGAAGAAAGGAATTTATCAGGTAAGCATAAATTATGTTTTCTTCTGTTAAGTGTGATCAGTCCACGGGTCATCATTACTTCTGGGATACCAATGCCAAAGCAAAAGTACACGGATGACGGGAGGGATAGGCAGGCTCTTTATACAGAAGGAACCACTGCCTGAAGAACCTTTCTCCCAAAAATAGCCTCCGATGAAGCAAAAGTGTCAAATTTGTAAAATTTGGAAAAAGTATGAAGCGAAGACCAAGTTGCAGCCTTGCAAATCTGTTCAACAGAGGCCTCATTCTTGAAGGCCCAAGTGGAAGCCACAGCTCTAGTAGAATGAGCTGTAATTCTTTCAGGAGGCTGCTGTCCAGCAGTCTCATAAGCTAAACGAATTATGCTACGAAGCCAAAAAGAAAGAGAGGTAGCGGTAGCTTTTTGACCTCTCCTCTGCCCAGAGTAAATGACAAACAGAGAAGATGTTTGTCGAAATTCCTTAGTTGCCTGTAAGTAAAATTTTAGCGCACGGACTACATCCAGGTTGTGCAGTAGACGTTCCTTCTTTGAAGAAGGATTTGGGCATAAAGAAGGAACAACAATCTCTTGATTGATATTCCTGTTAGTAACTACCTTAGGTAAGAACCCAGGTTTAGTACGCAGGACTACCTTATCCGAATGAAAAATCAAATAAGGAGAATCACAATGTAAGGCTGATAATTCAGAGACTCTTCGAGCCGAGGAAATAGCCATTAAAAATAGAACTTTCCAAGATAACAACTTTATATCAATGGAATGAAGGGGTTCAAACGGAACGCCCTGTAAAACATTAAGAACAAGGTTTAAACTCCATGGTGGAGCAACAGTTTTAAACACAGGCTTAATCCTGGCCAAAGCCTGACAAAAAGCCTGGACGTCAGGAACTTCTGACAGACGTTTGTGTAACAGAATGGACAGAGCTGAGATCTGTCCCTTTAAAGAACTAGCAGATAAACCCTTTTCTAAACCTTCTTGTAGAAAAGATAATATCCTAGGAATCCTAACCTTACTCCAAGAGTAACCTTTGGATTCACACCAATATAGGTATTTACGCCATATCTTATGGTAAATCTTTCTGGTAACAGGTTTCCTAGCCTGTATTAAGGTATCAATAACTGACTCAGAAAACCCACGTCTTGATAAAATCAAGCGTTCAATTTCCAAGCAGTCAGCTTCAGAGAAGTTAGATTTTGATGTTTGAAGGGACCCTGTATCAGAAGGTCCTGTTTCAGAGGTAGAGACCAAGGTGGACAGGATGACATGTCCACCAGGTCTGCATACCAAGTCCTGCGTGGCCACGCAGGTGCTATTAGAATCACTGATGCTCTCTCTTGTTTGATTCTGGCAATCAATCAAGGAAGCAACGGGAAGGGTGGAAACACGTAAGCCATCCTGAAGTCCCAAGGTGCTGTCAGAGCATCTATCAGGACTGCTCCTGGATCCCTGGATCTGGACCCGTAACGAGGAAGCTTGGCGTTCTGTCGAGACGCCATGAGATCTATCTCTGGTTTGCCCCAACGTCGAAGTATTTGGGCAAAGACCTCCGGATGAAGTTCCCACTCCCCCGGATGAAAAGTCTGACGACTTAAGAAATCCGCCTCCCAGTTCTCCACTCCCGGGATGTGGATTGCTGACAGGTGGCAAGAGTGAGACTCTGCCCAGCGAAATATCTTTGATACTTCCATCATAGCTAGGGAGCTTCTTGTCCCTCCCTGATGGTTGATGTAAGCTACAGTCGTGATGTTGTCCGACTGAAACCTGATGAACCCCCGAGTTGTCAACTGGGGCCAAGCCAGGAGGGCATTGAGAACTGCTCTCAATTCCAGAATGTTTATTGGCAGGAGACTCTCCTCCTGACTCCATTGTCCCTGAGCCTTCAGAGAATTCCAGACGGCACCCCAACCTAGAAGGCTGGCGTCTGTTGTTACAATTGTCCAGTCTGGTCTGCTGAATGGCATCCCCCTGGACAGATGTGGCCGAGAAAGCCACCATAGAAGAGAATTTCTGGTCTCTTGATCCAAATTCAGAGAAGGGGATAAGTCTGAGTAATCCCCATTCCACTGACTTAGCATGCACAGTTGCAGTGGTCTGAGGTGTAAGCGTGCAAAGGGTACTATGTCCATTGCCGCTACCATTAAGCCGATTACCTCCATGCATTGAGCCACTGACGGGTGTTGAATGGAATGAAGGGTGCGGCAAGCACTTTGAAGTCTTGTTAGCCTGTCCTCTGTCAGGTAAATCTTCATTTCTACAGAATCTATAAGAGTCCCCAGGAAGGGAACTCTTGTGAGTGGAACGAGTGAACTTTTCTTTTCGTTCACCTTCCATCCATGTGACCTTAGAAATGCCAGCACTAACTCTGTATGAGACTTGGCAGTTTGAAAGCTTGAAGCTTGTATCAGAATGTCGTCTAGGTATGGAGCTACCGAGATTCCCCGCGGTCTTAGTACCGCCAGAAGAGCACCCAGAACCTTTGTGAAGATTCTTGGAGCTGTAGCCAATCCGATGGAAGAGCCACAAACTGGTAATGCCTGTCTAGGAAGGCAAACCTTAGGTACCGATAATGATCTTTGTGAATCAGTATGTGAAGGTAAGCATCTTTTAAATCTACAGTGGTCATGTACTGACCTTCTTGGATCATAGGTAAAATTGTCCGAATAGTCTCCATCTTGAACGATGGAACTCTTAGGAATTTGTTTAGGATCTTTAAGTCCAGGATTGGTCTGAAAGTTCCCTCTTTTTTGGGAACCACAAACAGATTTGAGTAAAACCCCTGTCCCTGTTCTGATCGTGGAACTGGATGGATTACTCCCATTAACAAGAGCTCTTGTACGCAGCGTAGAAACGCCTCTTTCTTTGTCTGGATTGTTGACAATCTTGACAGATGAAATCTCTCTCTTGGAAGAGAGTATTTGAAGTCCAGAAGGTATCCCTGAGATATTATCTCTAGCGCCCAGGGATCCTGAACATCTCTTGCCCAAGCCTGGGCGAAGAGAGAAAGTCTGCCCCCCACTAGATCCGATCCCGGATCGGGGGCCCTCAATTCATGCTGTTTTAGGGGCAGCAGCAGGTTTCCTAGTCTGCTTGCCCTTGTTCCAGGACTGGTTAGGTTTCCAGCCTTGTCTGTAGCGAGCAACAGCTCCTTCCTGTTTTGGTGCAGAGGAAGTTGATGCTGCTCCTGCTTTGAAATTACGAAAGGAACGAAAATTAGACTGTCTAGTCTTGGCTTTGGCTTTGTCCTGAGGCAGGGCATGGCCTTTACCTCCTGTAATGTCAGCGATAATCTCTTTCAACCCGGGCCCGAATAAGGTCTGCCCTTTGAAAGGTATATTAAGCAATTTAGACTTAGAAGTAACATCAGCTGACCAGGATTTTAGCCACAGCGCCCTGCGTGCCTGAATGGCGAATCCTGAATTCTTCGCCGTAAGTTTAGTAAGATGTACTACGGCCTCCGAAATGAATGAATTAGCTAGTTTAAGGACTCTAAGCCTGTCCGTAATGTCGTCCAGAGTAGCTGAACCAATGTTCTCTTCCAGAGACTCAATCCAGAATGCCGCTGCAGCCGTGATCGGCGCAATGCATGCAAGGGGTTGCAATATAAAACCTTGTTGAACAAACATTTTCTTAAGGTAACCCTCTAACTTTTTATCCATTGGATCTGAAAAAGCACAGCTATCCTCCACCGGGATAGTGGTACGCTTAGCTAAGGTAGAAACTGCTCCCTCCACCTTAGGGACCGTTTGCCATAAGTCCCTTGTGGTGGCGTCTATTGGAAACATTTTTCTAAATATCGGAGGGGGTGAGAACGGCACACCGGGTCTATCCCACTCCTTAGTAACAATTTCAGTAAGTCTCTTAGGTATAGGAAAAACCTCAGTACTCGTCGGTACCGCAAAATATTTATCCAACCTACACATTTTCTCTGGTATTGCAACTGTGTTACAATCATTCAGAGCCGCTAACACCTCCCCTAGTAATACACGGAGGTTTTCCAGTTTAAATTTAAAATTTTAAATATCTGAATCCAGTCTGTTTGGATCAGAACCGTCACCCACAGAATGAAGCTCTCCGTCCTCATGTTCTGCCACCTGTGACGCAGTGTCTGACATGGCCCTAATATTATCAGCGCACTCTGTTCTCACCCCAGAGTGATCACGCTTACCTCTTAGTTCTGGTAATTTAGCCAAAACCTCAGTCATAACAGTAGCCATATCCTGTAATGTGATTTGTAATGGCCGCCCAGATGTACTCGGCGCTACAATATCACGCACCTCCCTCTGAGCGGGAGATGTAGGTACTGACACGTGAGGCGAGTTAGTCGGCATAACTCTCCCCTCGTTGTTTGGTGAAATTTGTTCAATTTGTACAGATTGATTTTTATTTAAAGTAGCATCAATACAGTTAGTACATAAATTTCTATTGGGCTCCACTTTGGCATTGCAACAAATGACACAGGTATCATCCTCTGAATCAGACATGTTTAACACACTAGCAAATAAACTTGCAACTTGGAAATACAATTCAATTAGAATAATATTAAAACGTACTGTGCCTTTAAGAAGCACAGAAGATCTATGACAGTTGAAAATTAATAAATTGAAACAGTTATAGCCTCAATCCTTGTAAACAACACAACTTTAGCAAAGGTTTAATCCCATTAGCAAAGATAACAAATTCTGAAAGCAGGAAACAAATTACAGAATAAACGTTTTTTATCTCAGTCAAACTATAATTCTCACAGCTCTGCTGAGAGAAATTACCTCCCTCAAAATAAGTTTTGAAGACCCCAGAGCTCTGTAGAGATGAACCGGATCATGCAGGGAATACAATGAGTTGCTGACTGAAATATTTGATGCATAGTAAAAGCGCCAAAAAACGGCCCCTCCCCCTCACACACAGCAGTGAGGGAGAACAGAAACTGTCAGAAAACAGATTAAGCAACTGCCAAGTGGAAAAATAGTGCCCAAACATTTATTCACTCAGTACCTCAGCAAATGAAAACGATTTTACATTCCAGCAAAAACGTTAAACATAATCTCTAGTTATTAAACAGCTTTATGTATTTCTTACAGTGTAATTCTAGTGAAGTACCATTCCCCAGAATACTGAAGTGTAAAGTATACATACATGACATTATATCGGTATGGCAGGATTTTCTCATCAATTCCATTGTCAGAAAATAAAAACTGCTACATACCTCTATGCAGATTCATCTGCCCGCTGTCCCCTGATCTGAAGTTTACCTCTCCTCAGATGGCCGAGAAACAGCAATATGATCTTAACTACTCCGGCTAAAATCATAACAAAAACTCTGGTAGATTCTTCTTCAAACTCTGCCAGAGAGATAATAACACACTCCGGTGCTATTTTAAAATAACAAACTTTTGATTGAAGATATAAAACTAAGTATAATCACCATAGTCCTCTCACACATCCTATCTAGTCGTTGGGTGCAAGAGAATGACTGGGAGTGACGTAGAGGGGAGGAGCTATATGCAGCTCTGCTGGGTGAATCCTCTTGCACTTCCTGTTGGGGAGGAGTAATATCCCAGAAGTAATGATGACCCGTGGACTGATCACACTTAACAGAAGAAATGGAGTATATTAGTTCCTTATTAAAGGAGGTGTTGATTGCATTAGATATGGAGGAGACTAGTCCTCTTGATATTAAAACCAGTAAACGTTTAAATTCGGTTTTTAAACCTCATGTAGTTATTCCAGAGGTTTTTCCAGTTCCTGATGCTATTTCAGATGTAATTTCTAGGGAATGGAATAGACTGGGTACTTAATTTACTCCTTCAAGGTTTAAGAAACTGTATCCTTTGCCGACTGATAGATTGGAGTTTTGGGAAAAGATCCCCAAAGTTGATGGGGCCATCTCTACTCTTGCAAAGCGTACTACTATTCCTACGGCAGATAGTACTTCTTTTAAAGATCCTTTAGATAGGAAGCTTGAATCTTATCTAAGGAAGGCTTATTTATGTTCAGGTCATCTTCTTAGGCCTGCTATTTGGCTGATGTTGCTGCTGCTTCAACTTTTTGGTTGGAAACTTTAGCGCAACAAGTACCAGATCATAATGTGTATAGCATTGTTAAGCTAATTCAACATGCTAATAATTTAATTTGTGATGCCATTTTTTATATCATTAGAATTGATGTCAGATATACGGGTATGTCTTTAGCTATTTTAGCTAGTAGAGCTTTATGGCTTAAATCTTGGAATGCTGATATGAATTCTAAATCAGCGTTGCTATCTCTTTCTTTCCAAGGTAAAAAATTATTTGGTTCTCAGTTGGATTCTATTATTTCAACTGTCACTGGGGGGAAGGGAGCTTTTTTGCCTCAGGATAAAAAATCTAAGGGTAAATTTAGGGCTGCTAACCGTTTTCGTTCCTTTCGTCAGAATAAGGAACAGAAACCTGACCCTTCCCCTAAAGGAACGGTTTCCAATTGGAAGCCTTCTCCAGTCTGGAATAAATCCAAGCCATTTAAAAAATCAAAATCAGCCCCCAAGTCCGCATGAAGGTGCGGCCCTCATTCCAGCGCAGCTGGTAGGGGGCAGACTAAGATTTTACAAGGATGTTGGGAACAATTCAATCCAAAATCATTGAATTCAGAACATTGTTTCTCAAGGGTACAGAATAGGTTTCAAAGTAAGACCGCCTGTGAGAAGTTTCTTTCTCTCACGCATTCCAGTGAACCCAGTAAAGGCGCAGGCTTTCCTGAAGTGTGTTTCAGACCTGGAGTTATCTGGGGTAATTGTGCCAGTTCCCTTTCAGGAACGGGGTCTGGGGTTTTATTCAAATCTATTCATTGTTCCAAAGAAGAATTCTTTCAGGCCAGTTCTGGATTTTAAAATTTTGAATCGTTATGTAAGAATACCAACATTCGATATACTCTACTACAAACCAGCATTTAGCCATATTGAAGCTACAAGGTACTAAAATCAGGGAGCGTGCTGACTCCCGGACGAAGCTTTAGCCTATTGATCTGCCTCGCTGAGTTGAAGGTAAAGCAGCAGCCATTTTCCCGACCACGCGGGGAGCAACTGGAAGACACAGTTCACTATTTTGAGGACCGCCAGCTACTATAAAACTGTTATATGGCATCAATGGCACACATACTAAGAGAACTGAGCAAGCTTTTGAACAGCTATCAAACCGCTTTTGACTACACACTCAAAGAGGCGGTTCGCCAAGCTGAAGCTGATCTCAAAAGACCGGGTACCCTTTTTCAAGCCTCCATTGCAGCTCGGGCGGGATGCGGTGCTCTGGGGCCCCAGCGCCCGACAACCACTCCATGCGCACTACAGAGTGATGCGGCAGTGAAGCCCGGGGTCATAGCACCTCCAGCCGATGGGCCGGCTACCAGATCAACCCAGCATGAGGCGGTGAGCACTATTCCCCTGGCTAGCGCAAATGGATTTATAGAGGGGGCCGTCAATGATCCTGCTGCAGACCACTCACTTAAAGAACAGAGTCGCCCCCAGCTAAAGACAAAATCGTCTATAATTGGAAAGCGGATGGTGAGGCCGCGTAAAAAAGTAAGCCGGGCGTACAGGCCTCGCAGCTGGACTAAATAACTTTGCAGACTTACCCATAGCCCTTTTCCCACTGTGCCCCTCTGGGAGCTCTAAGGATGTTGGCAGCAACCCCGGTACTTCTCTTACAGCTTTACCGGCACCAGATCAGCGCAGTGAAGACCGGGGGGATCCCTCGCAACACTGTGCAATCGGAGTGGGTTAGACTTTTCTGAGTCCCATGGCGACAGAACGCTTCTGCCTATTTGACTTGAGCTTGTGTTAGGCCTCTACTTTATTCTCTACCCTTGAATTTTTCTTTTATTTTTTTATCTGCCCTATAAAGCAATTATAAGTTTATTATTATTTTTTATTTTTTTTGGAGCTTCCATATATTTGAATATGTTTATGCAGGTCCGGCTAGACATAACTGCATACTCTATATATTTATGTCCTTTACTATTACGACTTATATATTTAAGGGGGTTGCATGTGCTAGCTTAGTTGCCATATGTGTAATGTAGCATGTGGTGCAAAATATATTGTTATCGGGCACAGGGGTTTTATCCTCAGTAAAATCAGATAGTTTGTTTTCCCGCCAGATGCCTTGTGCTCCTAATGTTACTCGCATTGTACCTATACTTACTTTATATTCAAGCTCTTAGTTAGCATGCATATGTCCTCACTCTCGTTGTATATGTTGTGTGCCCTAATTTTGCACAAACCTGTTTTTGTTATTATATCTTGCGTATGGTTAATTGAATTCCCTCACTGTACTGGCTCCCTAGGCGCATAACTAACTATTTAGTTGGCAAATGTAAAGCTGTTTTATAACCGCCCTTGTATTGCCCTGATGCACCCTATCTGACTTGCATGAAGAGCACCCGGATCATCTATTACCAGATAGTCATAAGACCTTATTGTATCCCCCATTGATATTGTCTCTGACTTTGCTATGATAAATAGAGATAACTGTGTTATCCCCTTTTACATGGTTACCTAGTCTATACATCTCCAGATGTTCTCCTGCCGATGGGCATAGGGCCCATGCCCAGGCGACAGGATGCATCCCTATTTTTTGGTTTTTCTAAAAGTTTATGAGACTGTTGTTAGTATTCACTGTGCCTGCCTTCTTATTATACCCTAAGGGATAACTAGTTTGAGCAGAAGACAACTTTACAGCCTTATACAAGCACATTAAAACACTAGCCAGGTTTCTCAATACAGGCTGGTCCTGTACCACCAACAGTAAAAATAGTCTCCCGTAAGTCTCCCTATATAGACTAATAGTCTAGCTACATTTCACCATTAGTATTTAGAGGCATCATACCATAATTGTCCTTGCCCCTCACCACAGCCATAGAACCTATTATTATCCTTGAACATAGGCTGTTTATCATACTATATCCAAGTAACAACCTCCCCCCCCCCCCCCATTTATGCCTAATATACCTCCTTGTTTTGGAGGTCGAATTAAGCGGTTAATCTTGCCTATACCGCATCTTGAAATTTTTTATATCATAAGTTATAACTATACATGACCTGTTGTTCCTATTGTGAACTATAATGTAACCTTGACTACTATATATGTATATCTATATAATAAACTAACCTAAGATTACAGGTCTTGCAGGGACCGTTCCAGTAACTTAAATTCCCCTCTCTAGAAGGTATTACACGTTTATCAAAGCACAATAGTTACCTATAATATCAGGTGAGGGAACAGACTATATCCATACTTTCTCATACTGTTAATTCTATTCTTTCCATTTTTGTATATATAACAAGTGTTCACTCCCTGTTTACCATACCTTCTTTATAATTAACAGTTGCAGTATAATGAAAATGTAAAATCCGAGGGAAATGTAACGAGAGCTGTGAGTAGGCTCTCCTACTCTAAATAGCCTTCTGTCAATGTTATTTTCTCTTTTATGTACCGAGGCCCAAGAGTGGCCTCTTATCTTGGTAGAGAAGGCTAAGGTCATTACGGGCATCTATAAATTATATATTCACGTTACACAATTGTTATAACCAACCTTAGATTCTGTAGCTCAATATGGACTCTGTATAACATATATTGTTGTTGCTACTCTTTGAATGTAATTGTGTAAGACTTTAATGGTTTATCTGTATGCCGAAACTTTCCCTCAATAAAAAATATTAAAAAAAAAAAAAAAAAAGAATACCAACATTCAAGATGGTGACTATAAGGACTATTCTTCCTTTTGTTCAGCAAGGGCATTATATGTCCACAATAGACTTACAGGATGCATATCTTCATATTCCGATTCATCCAGATCATTATCAGTTTCTGAGATTCTCTTTTCTAGACAGGCATTACCAATTTGTTGCTCTTCCTTTTGGCCTAGCAACAGCTCCAAGGATCTTTTCAAAGGTTCTCGGTGCCCTACTCTCTGTAATCAGAGAGCGGGGTATTGCGGTGTTTTCTTATTTGGACGATATCTTGGTACTTGCTCAGTCTTTACATTCTGCAGAATCTCACACGAATCAACTAGTGTTGTTTCTTTAAAGACATGGTTGGAGAATCAATTTACCAAAAAGTTCCTTGATTCCTCAGACAAGGTTAACCTTTTTAGGATTCCAAATAGATTCAGTATCCATGACTTTGTCTCTAACAGATAAAAGACGTCTGAAATTGGTTTCAGCTTGTCGGAACCTTCAGTTTCAATCATTCCCTTCAGTAGCTATGTGGATGGAGGTTTTAGGTCTCATGACTGCAGCATCGGACGCGATCCCCTTTGTTTGTTTTCACATGAGACCTCTTCAGCTTTGTATGCTGAGCCAAAGGTGCAGGGATTATACAAAGATATCACAATTAATATCCTTAAATCCCAATGTTCGACTATCTCTGACTTGGTGGTTAGATCACCATCGTTTAGTTCAAGGGGCCTCTTTTGTTCATCCATCCTGGACTGTGATCACAACAGATGCGAGTCTTTCAGGTTGGGGAGCTGTCTGGGGATCTCTGACAGTGCAGGGGGTTTGGAAATCTCAAGAGTCAAGATTACCAATCAGTATTTTGTAACTCCGTGCGATTCTCAGAGCGCTTCAGTTTTGGCCTCTTCTGAAGAGAGAACCGTTTATTTGTTTTCAGAAGGACAATGTCACAACCGTGGCGTATGTCAATCATCAAGGTGGGACTCACAGTCCTCAAGCTATGAAAGAAGTATCTCGGATACTTGCATGGGCGGAATCCAGCTCCTGTCTAATCTCTGCGGTCCATATCCCAGGTATAGACAATTGGGAAGCGGATTATCTCAGCTGCCAGACTTTACATCCGGGAGAGTGGTCTCTTCACCCAGATTTGTTTTTTCAGATTGTTCAGATTAGGGGGCTTCCAGAAATAGATCTGATGGCTTCTCATCTAAACAGGAAACTTCCCAGGTATCTGTCCAGGTCCAGGGATCCTCAGGCGGAAGCAGTGGATGCTTTTTCACTTCCTTGGAGTTATGAACCTGCTTATATCTTTCCGCCTCTAGTTCTTCTTCCAAGAGTGATTTCCAAAATCATAATGGAGCGTTCATTTGTACTGCTGGTGGCTCCAGCATGGCCACACAGGTTTTGGTATGCGGATCTTGTTCGGATGTCCAGTTGCCAACCTTGGCCACTTCCGTTAAGGCCAGACCTTCTATCTCAAGGCCCATTTTTCCATCAGGATCTCCAATCATTAAATTTGAAGGTATGGAGATTGAATGCTTAGTGCTTAGTCATAGAGGTTTCTCTGACTCAGTGATTAATACTATGTTGCAGGCTTGCAAATCTGTATCTAGAAAGATTTATTACCGAGTTTGGAAGATTTACATTTCATGGTGTTCTTCTCATAAATTCTCTTGGCATTCTTTTAGAATTCCTAGAATTTTACAGTTTCTTCAGGATGGTTTGGATAAGGGTTTGTATTCAAGTTCCTTGAAAGGACAAATCTCTGCTCTTTCTGTTCTGTTCAACAGAAAAATTGCTAATCTTCCTGATATTCATTGTTTTGTACAGGCTTTGGTTCGTATCAAGCCTGTCATTAAGTCAGTCTCTCCTCCTTGGAGTCTTAATTTGGTTTTGAGGGCTTTACAGGCTCCTCCGTTTGAGCCTATGCATTCTCTGGACATTAAATTACTTTCTTGGAAAGTATTGTTCCTTTTGTCCATCTCTTCTGCTAGGAGAGTTTCTGAGTTATCTGCTCTTTCTTGTGAGTCTCCTTTTCTGATTTTTCATCAGGATAAGGCAGTTTTGCGGACTTCATTTAAATGTTTACCTAAAGTTGTGAATTCTAACAACATTAGTAGAGAATTTGTTGTCCCTTCGTTGTGTCCTAATCCTAAGAATTCTCTGGAGAGATCTTTACATTCTTTGGATGTGGTAAGAGCTTTGAAATATTATGTTGAAGCTACTAAAGATTTTAGAAAGACTTCTAGTCTATTTGTTATCTTTTCTGGTTCTAGGAAAGGTCAGAAGGCTTCTGCCATTTCTTTGGCATCTTGGTTAAAGCTTTTGATTCATCATGCTTATTTGGAGTCGGGTAAATCCCCGCCTCAGAGGATTACAGCTCATTCTATTAGGTCAGTTTCTACTTCCTGGGCTTTTAAGAATGAAGCTTCTGTTGATCAGATTTGCAAAGCAGCAACTTGGTCTTCTTTGCACAATTATTCCAATTTCTTGTTGATGATCACCCCACTTCTTGGCTATTCGTTAAACTGAATTGGGGGTGTATTTATAGGCATTTTGAGGTTTGGGAAACTTTGCCCCTCCTGGTAGGAATGTATATCCCATACGTCACTAGCTCATGGACTCTTGCCAATATGAAAGAAATGAATTTATCAGGTAAATTCTTGCATAAATTATGTTTTTTTTTAGGAAAATTTCTTTCTTACTTGGGGTATAGTCTTTTTTTCAATTGACTGTCATTTTCAAATTTGCGGGCAGAATTAGGCTCGCGAGGACACAAAATGCCAAAGTATATTGCGTCATTTTTGGCGCGACATTTTTTGGCACAAAGTTACTTTCGATGAAGCAAATTCGTCACTTCCAGCGTCTTAGTTGACACCGAGTCCTTTCACAAGGTTGCGTCTTAAATGACGCAAGTGTGTCATTTCAGGATGTTGTTAGCGCCAAAAAAAATGTTAGTTTGTGTTGTGCGTCATACTTGGCGCCAAATATTTTCATTATTTAAAACCCCATTCCTATATGCCTCTTGCCTTTTTTCTCTATCAGAGGGCTATGCTGTTTGCATTTTTTCCCATTCCTGAAACTGCCATATAAGGAAATTGATAATTTTGCTTTATATGTTGTTTTTTTCTCTTACATTTGCAAGATGTCTCAATCTGATCCTGTCTCAGAAATCACTGTTGGAACCCTGCTGCCTGATAACAGTTCTACCAAAGCTAAGTGCATTTGTTGTAAACTTGTGGAGATTATATCTTCAGCTGTGGTTTGTAATAGTTGTCATGATAAACTGTTACATGCAGATAATGGCCCCTAGTTATCAAGCTGTCAACCTCAAATACGCTGGAATTCCGCAGCGTATTTGTGGCGAGGCTGATTCGCCTTAGTTATCAAGCCCTAGATACCGGCAAAAGTAGAATTTAGTGACGTAAGCTTCGATCCGCCAAACTCAGTCCGACACAGATCGATTCTTACGTCACTCCAGATGTTCCGCACACAAGTGCGGCACTATCTGACTACTTTTGCTAGTTATCAAAAAACTAGCAGGTATGCTCGGCTTTTTTCCGGACCAGCGTACCTGGTTTTCAAACCGCCGCCCTGGAGGCAGCGGATCCCATAGGAATCAATGTGAGTCTGACCATAGCGAAAGTTCATGTTCGCTGCTGCCAGATATCCCATTGATTCCTATGGGAGATGTCTACACCTAACACCCTAACATGTACCCCGAGACTAAACACCCCTAATCTGTCCCCCCTACCCGCCGCAACTAAATAAAGTTATTACTCCCTAAACCGCCGCTCCCGGAGCCCACCGCCACTATAATAAATATTTTAACCCCTAAACCGCCGCTCCCGGACCCCGCCGCCACCTACATTATACATATTAACCCCTATCCTGCCCCCCCTATACCGTCACCACCTATAATAAAGTTATTAACCCCTATCCTGCGGATCCCGGAACCCAGCCGCAACTAAATAAATTGTTTAACCCCTAAACCGCCGCTCCCGGACCCCACCGCAACCTATATTAAACTTATTAACCCCTAATCTGCCCCCCCACACACCGTAGCCACCTATAATACATTTATTAACCCCTATCCTGCCCCCCCTACACCGCCGCCACTGTAATAAAATTATTAACCCTTAAACCTAAGTCTAACACTAACCCTAACACCCCCTAACTTAAATATTAATTAAATAAATCAAAATAATATTTCTCTTATTAACTAAATTAATCCTATTTAAAACTAAATACTTACCTTTAAAATAAACCCTAATATAGCTACAATATAAATAATAATTATATTGTAGCTATCTTAGGATTTATTTTTATTTTACAGGCATCTTTCAATTTATTTTAACTAGGTACAATAGCTATTAAATAGTTATTTACTATTTAATAGCTACCTAGCTAAAATAAAGAGAAATTAACCTGTAAAATAAAAACTAACCTAAGTTACAATTACATCTAACACTACACTATACTTTAATAAATTATTCCTATTTAAAACTAAATAGTTACCTGTAAAATAAACCCTAAGATAGCTACAATATAATTAATAATTACATTGTAGCTTTTTTAGGATTTATATTTATTTTACAGGTAACTTTGTATTTATTTTAGCTAGTTAGAATAGTTATTTAATAGTTATTAACTATTTAATAACTACCTAGCTAAAAGAAATACAAAATTACCTGTAAAATAAATCCTAACCTAAGTTACAATTAAACCTAACACTACACTATCATTAAATTAATTAAATAAATTAGCTACAAATAACTACAATTAAATTAAATAAACTAACTAAAGTACAAAAAATAAAAAAGCTAAGTTACAAAAAATAAAAAAAAATAAGTTACAAACATTTAAAAAATATTACAACAATTTTAAGCTACTTACACCTAATCTAAGCCCCCTAATAAAATAACAAAGCCCCCCAAAATAAAAAAAATGCCCTACCCTATTCTAAATTAAAAAGTTACCAGCTCTTTTACCTTACCAGCCCTTAAAAGGGCCTTTTGCGGGGCATGCCCCAAAGAATTCTGCTCTTTTGCCTGTAAAATAAAAATACAACCCCCCCCCAACATTAAAACCCACCACCCACATACCCCTAATCTAGCCCAAACCCCCCTTAAATAAACCTAACACTACCCCCCTAAAGATCATCCTACATTGAGTCGTCTTCAGCCAGCCGACCACCGATGGAACCAAAGAGGAGATCCGGAGCGGCAGAAGTCATCATCCAAGGGGCGCTGAAGAAGTCTTCCATCTGATGAAGTCATCATCCAGGCGGCGCTGAAGAGATCTTCCAACCGGGCGATGTCATCTTCCAAGCGGCATCTTCAATCTTCTTTCTTCCGGATCCATCTTCATCCCGCCGACGCAGAACATCCTTCTTCCCCGACTGACTAACGACGAATGAAGGTTACGGACTAACGACGAATGAAGGTTCCTTTAAGGGACGTCATCCAAGATGGCGTCCCTTCAATTCCGATTGGCTGATAGGATTCTATCAGCCAATCGGAATTAAGGTAGGAAAAATCTGATTGGCTGATTGAATCAGCCAATCAGATTGAAGTTCAATCCGATTGGCTGATCCAATCAGCCAATCAGATTGAGCTTGCATTCTATTGGCTGTTCCAATGTTCCTTTTAAGGGCTGGTAAGGTAAAAGAGCTGGTAACTTTTTAATTTAGAATAGGGTAGGGCATTTTTTTATTTTGGGGGGCTTTATTTTATTAGGGGGCTTAGATTAGGTGTAAGTATCTTAAAATTGTTGTAATATTTTTTAAATGTTTGTAACTTATTTTTTTTATTTTTTGTAATTTGGCTTTTTTATTTTTTGTACTTTAGTTAGTTTATTTAATTTAATTGTAGTTATTTGTAGCTAATTTATTTAATTAATTTAATGATAGTGTAGTGTTAGGTTTAATTGTAACTTGGGTTAGGATTTATTTTACAGGTAATTTTGTATTTCTTTTAGCTAGGTAGTTATTAAATAGTTAATAACTATTTAATAACTATTCTAACTAGCTAAAATAAATACAAAGTTACCTATAAAATAAATATAAATCCTAAAATAGCTACAATGTAATTATTAATTATATTGTAGCTATCTTAGGGTTTATTTTACAGGTAAGTATTTAGTTTTAAATAGGAATAATTTATTAAAGTATAGTGTAGTGTTAGGTGTAATTGTAACTTAGGTTAGTTTTTATTTTACAGGTTAATTTCTCTTTATTTTAGCTAGGTAGCTATTAAAAAGTAAATAACTATTTAATAGCTATTGTACCTATTTAAAATAAATTGAAAGATGCCTGTAAAATAAAAATAAATCCTAAGATAGCTACAATATAATTATTATTTATATTGTAGCTATATTAGGGTTTATTTTAAAGGTAAGTATTTAGTTTTAAATAGGATTAATTTAGTTAATAAGAGAACTATTTAGATTTATTTAATTAATATTTAAGTTAGGGGGTGTTAGGGTTAGTGTTAGACTTAGGTTTAGTGGTTAATAATTTTATTACAGTGGCGGCGGTGTAGGGGGGGCAGGATAGGGGTTAATAAATTTATTATAGGTGGCGATGGTGTAGGGGGGCAGGATAGGGGTTAATAAATGTATTATAGGTGGCGACGGTGTAGGGGGGGGGGCAGATTAGGGGTTAATAAGTTTAATATAGGTTGCGGCGGGGTCCGGGAGCGGCGGTTTAGGGGTTAAACTATTTAGTTGCGGCGAGGTCCGGGATCGGCAGGATAGGGGTTAATAACTTTATTATAGGTGGCGGCGGTATAGGGGGGGCAGGATAGGGGTTACTAGGTATAATGTAGGTGGGGGCGGTGTCCGAGAGCGGCGGTTTAGGGGTTAATACATTTATAACAGTTGCGGCGGGGTCTAGGAGCGGCGGTTTAGGGGTTAATAACTTTATTGATTTGCGGGGGGCTCCGGGGGCGCCGGTATAGGGGGTAGAACAGTGTAGTTAGTGTGGGTGCTTAGTGACAGGCTAGCAATAAAGCTGTCAAAAAGCAGAAAGAGCAGCGAGATTGGATGAATGATAACTCTCACAGTCCGCTGCTCATCGCCCCGTACTTGGTGCGCGGCTTTTTGACAGCTTTTTTGATAACTTAGGCGAAATTTTG
Source organism: Bombina bombina (assembly GCF_027579735.1). Classification (NCBI taxonomy): domain Eukaryota; kingdom Metazoa; phylum Chordata; class Amphibia; order Anura; family Bombinatoridae; genus Bombina; species Bombina bombina. The sequence goes on from NC_069504.1 coordinate 520,601,834, forward strand.
AAGGTCCGCGTCGGCGATGGTAGGCGGGCGTATTGAACCGGCGAAGGCAGGTAAAGTAGACGGCTTGATAACTACCCCCCAATGTGTCCATCAGTAATAGTTAATTGCCTGTTGCTGTTCCTTCAACATCTAATGTACAAGTGATACCTGTGAATTTAAAATAATTTATTGTTGATTCTATTCAGGCTTTGTCTGCCATCCCGCCTTCTAATAAACGTAAAAGGTCTTTTAAACTTCTCATAAAGTTGATGAAATTTCAAATGACCAACAACATACTGAATTATCATCCTCTGATGAGGATCTATCTGATTTAGAAGATCCTTCCTCAGATATTGACACTGACAAATCTACTTATTTATTTAAAACGGAGTATATTTGTTCTTTGTTAAAAGAATTGTTGATTACATTGGATATTGAGGAAACTAGTCCTCTTGATATTAAAACTAGTAAACGTTTAAATTCTGTTTATAAACCTCCTGTGGTTACTCCAGAGGTTTTTCCAGTTCCTGATGCTATTTCTGATATGATTTCTAATGAATGGAATAGGCCTGTTACTTCTTTTATTACTTCTTCAAGGTTTAAAAAATTGTATCCTTTGCCAGCAGTTACATTGGAGTTTTGGGAAAAGATCCTCAAAGTTGATGGGGCTATCTCTACTCTTGTTAAACATACTACTATTCCTATGGAATATAGTACTTCTTTCTCCAACATTGGTGTGTCCGGTCCACGGCGTCATCCATAACTTGTGGGAATATTCTCTTCCCCAACAGGAAATGGCAAAGAGCACAGCAAAAGCTGTCCATATAGTCCCTCCTAGGCTCCGCCCACCCCAGTCATTCTCTTTGCCGTTGCACAGGCAGCATCTCCACGGAGATGGTGAAGAGTATGTGGTGTTTAGTTGTAGTTTTTTATTCTACTATCAAGAGTTTGTTATTTTAAAATAGTGCTGGTATGTACTATTTACTCTGAAACAGAAAAGGATGAAGAGTTCTGTTTGTGAGAGGAGTATGATTTTAGCAGCAGTAACTAAAATTGTTTGCTGTTTCCACATAGGACTGTTGAGATGAGATAACTTCAGTTGGGGGAAACAGTTAGCAGACTTCTCTGCTTAAGGTATGACTAGACATATTTCGAACAAGACTGTGTATTGCTGGAAGGCTGTCATTTTTCCCCTCATGGGGACCGGTAAGCCATTTTCTTAGTCTCAAACAGAATAAAGGGCTTAGTATGGGCTATAAAACTGGTAGAAACTTTTATGGGCTTCTGTTGATCAGATATGTAAGGCAGCGACTTGGTCTTCCCTGCACACTTTTGCCAAATTCTACAAATTTGATACTTTTGCTTCTTCGAAGGCTATTTTTGGGAGAAAGGTTTTGCAAGCCGTGGTGCCTTCCGTTTAGGTAACCTGATTGGCTCCCTCCCTTCATCCGTGTCCTAAAGCTTTGGTATTGGTTCCCACAAGTTATGGATGACGCCGTGGACCGGACACACCAATGTTGGAGATAACAGAATTTATGCTTACCTGATAAATTACTTTCTCCAACGGTGTGTCCGGTCCACGGCCCGCCCTGGTTTTTTAATCAGGTTTGATGAATTTCTTTCTTTAACTACAGTCACCACGGCACCCTATAGTTTCTCCTGTTTTTTTCTCCTGTCCGTCGGTCGAATGACTGGGGTGGGCGGAGCCTAGGAGGGACTATATGGACAGCTTTTGCTGTGCTCTTTGCCATTTCCTGTTGGGGAAGAGAATATTCCCACAAGTTATGGATGACGCCGTGGACCGGACACACCGTTGGAGAAAGTAATTTATCAGGTAAGCATAAATTCTGTTTTTAAAGATCCTTTAGATAGGAAACTTGAATCTTATCTAAGGAAAGCCTATTTGTATTCGGGTCATCTTCTCAGGCCTGCAATTTCTTTGGCTGATGTTGCAGCTGCATCAACTTTTTGGTTGGAAAATTTAGCGCAACAAGAATTGGATTCTGATTGTCTAGCATTGTTTGCTTGCTTCAACATGCTAATCATTTTATTTGTGATGCCATTTTTGATTTCATGAAAATTGATGTTAAATCTATGTCTTTAGCTATTTTAGCTAGAAGAGCTTTGTGGCTTAAATCTTGGAATGCTGATATGACTTCTAAGTCCAGATTGCTTTCTCTTTCTTTCCAAGGTAATAAGTTATTTGGTTCTCAGTTGGATTCGATTATTTCAACTTTCACTGGAGGGAAGGGAATTTTTTTGCCTCAAGATAAAAGACCTAAGGGTAAATCTAAAGCTTCTATCCGTTTTCGTTCCTTTCGACAAAATAAGGAGCAAAAACCTAATCCTTCCCCCAAGGAATCTGTTTCCAATTGGAAACCTTCTTCAAACTGGAATAAATTCAAGCCATTTAAGAAACCAAAGCCAGCCCCCAAGTCTGCATGAAGGTGCGGGCCTCATTCCAGCTCAGTTGGTAGGGGGCAGATTAAGATTTTTCAAGGATGTTTGGACAAATTCTGTCCAAAATCAATGGATTCTGAGTATTATCTCTCAGGGGTATCGAATAGGATTCAGAGTAAGACCGCCAGTGAGAAGATATTTTCTCTCACGCATCCCAGCAAATCCAGTAAAGGCTAAGGCTTTTCTGAAGTGTGTTTCAGATATGGAGTTTTCAGGGGTAATCATGCCAGTTCCATTTCAGGATCAGGGTCTGGGTTTTATTCAAATCTATTCATTGTCCCAAAGAAAGAAAATTCATTCAGACCAGTTCTGGATCTGAAAATTTTGAATTGTTATGCAAGAGTACCAACTTTCAAAATGGTGACTATAAGGACTATTCTGCCTTTTGTTCAGCAAGGGCATTATATGTCCACAATAGACTTACAGGATGCATATCTTCATATTCCGATTCATCCAGATCATTATCAGTTTCTGAGATTCTCTTTTCTAGACAAGAATTACCAATTTGTCGCTCTTCCTTTTGGCCTAGCGACAGCTCCAAGAATCTTTTCAAAGGTTCTCGGTGCCCTACTCTCTGTAATCAGAGAGCGGGATATTGCAGTGTTTCCTCATTTGGACGATATCTTGGTGCTAGCTCAGTCTTTACGTTCTGCAGAATCTCACATGAATCAACTAGTGTTGTTTCTTCGAAAACATGGTTGGAGGATCAATTTACCAAAAAGTTCTTTGATTCCTCAGACAAGGGTCACCTTTTTAGGTTTCCAGATAGATTCAGTGTCTAACCGACAAGAGACGTTTAAAATTGGTTGCAGCCTGTCGGAAACTTAATTCTCAGTCATTCCTTTCAGTAGCTATGTGCATGGAAGTTTTAGGTCTCATGAATGCAGCATCGGACGCGATCCCCTTTGCTCATTTTCACATGAGACCTCTTCAGCTTTGTATGCTGAACCAATGGTGCAGGGATTATACAAGGATATCACAATTAATATCCTTAAATCCCAATGTTCGACTATCTCTGACTTGGTGGTTAGATCACCATTGTATAGTTCAAGGGGCCTCTTTTGTTCGTCCAACCTGGACTGTGATCACAACAGATGTGGGTCTTTCAGGTTGGGGAGGCGAGATTACCAATCAATATTTTGGAACTCTGTGCGATTTTCAGGGCTCTTCAGATTTGGCCTCTGTTGAAGAGAGAACCGTTCATTTGTTTTCAGACAGACAATATCACAACTGTGGCATATGTCAATCATCAGGGTGGGACTCACAGTCCCCAAGCTATGAAAGAAGTATCTCGGATACTTGCTTTGACGTAATCCAGCTCCTGTCTAATTTCTGCGGTTCATATCCCAGGTATAGACAATTGGGAGGCAGATTATCTCAGCCGTCAGACTTTACATCCGGGGGAGTGGTCCCTCCATCCAAATGTGTTTTGTCAGGTTGTTCAGATGTGGGGTCTTCCAGAAATAGATCTGATGGCTTCTCATCTAATCAAGAAACTTCCCAGGTACCTGTCCAGGGATCCTCAGGCGGAAGCAGTGGATACGTTGACACTTCCGTGGTGTTATCAACCTGCTTATATTTTCCCGCCTCTAGTTCTTCTTCCAAGAGTGATCTCCAAAATCATCATGGAGCAATCGTTTGTGTTGCTGGTGGCTCCAGCATAGCCTCACAGGTTTTGGGTTGTGGATTTATTTTTTTCATTGAAAAATGGCTGTTTTTATTTTATCCCTCCCTCTCTAGTGACTCTTGCGTGGAGTTCCACATCTTGGGTATTGCTATCCCTTACGTCACTAGCTCATGGACTCTTGCCAATTACATGAAAGAAAACATAATATATGTAAGAATTTACCTGATAAATTCATTTCTTTCATATTGGCAAGAGTCCATGAGGCCCACCCTTTTTATGGTGGTTATGATTTTTTTGTATAACGCACAATTATTTCCAATTTCCTTTGTTGATGCTTTTTACTCCTTTCTTTAGCACCCCACTACTTGGCTATTCGTTAAACTGAATTGTGGGTGTGGTGAGGGGTGTATTTATAGGCATTTTGAGGTTTGGGAAACTTTGCCCCTCCTGGTAGGATTGTATATCCCATATGTCACTAGCTCATGGACTCTTGCCAAAATTAATTTATCAGGTAAATTCTTACATAAATTATGTTTGTTTTTTTCCCTGCTCCTATTTTTTTGCTCTTATTTCTTTTCCTACCTCTCTTGCTTGGCTGTACTTTAGACTGAGGTGCCAGTGAGGTGGGAGGTGTTTTAGAGCTCTTGGGGTTTGGGAATCTTAGCCTCCTCTTAGTGGCAGGGAAGAGTAATTCCCAGGATTACTGGATCGTGGACTCTCACCACCATGAAAGAAATGCATTTATCAGGTAAGCATAAATTATGTTTTCTCTGTAAAATTATTGAGCTTTGGTTTACAGACAAATATTGGATAAGGAAGCATTTGTGTGTATAGAAAGTGTCAAAATAAGGTGATCTGATTTACCTGCAAGCTCAGCCCATTGTAATGGATTGTGGTGTCCAAGAACAAAAACAGCTATTTCGTATACAAAATTAATATAAAGGATCAATTTATCATACATTTTATACTCTGCTGCTGGTATAACAAGTCATTGGAAACACATTAAGGGGACACCAATTTTATATTACACTGTCCCTTTAAGCATAGAGATAAAGGAACATTAAACTTAATTTATAAAAATGTATATCTTGCATACTATTTAAAGATGTAAAATAGTTTTGTTTTGTTTTTTGTTTAGTTTTTGCATTAAATATTACACAATGTTGCATTTTTGCAGAACATGTATTTGGTGGAAATTCTTGTAGTAAAAGTTGTCACTGTTTCAGTGATAGCCTTTAATGTGCACTGAGCATATGTACATATTCCCTTTGCACCTGCTCAGAAAGAAAACTATGACATTTTATTGGTTGAGCACTTAGTTTGTGTCATCTCGGATGTGATTTAGGGCCTCAGCCGGCTGTGTTATATACCTGTATGTTCCTTGCACAGCATTAGCCATCACTGAAACAGTAAGGACAATTGCTAGAAGCATTTTTGCTATCACATGTATATTGCAAGATAACTTCAATTCTAGTTTGAATTGCAATCAGGGGCATTTTAATTGTGACTAACTATATTGTCATTTTAAAGGGATATGAAACACAACAATTTTCTTTCATGCTTCAGATAGAGCATACTAGACATGTGCGATTCGATTCGGTTCGAATCGAAATTCGGACGAATTTGACGAATTCGGAGATTCGGATCGATTCGAATTTCCGAATTGCGGTAGTGCCGAATCTACCGAATAAATCCGAATCGATTCAAATTTATTCGGTAGATTCGGATGGCCGTGTATTGCACTAGTATTGTACAGTATACTAGTGTAATGCACAGCACATCCCATTTAACACTGACCGAAATTCCGAATCGAACCGAATTTCCCACGAATCCGAATGAATCCGAACCGAATTCATTCGATTTCTTCCGAATTCGAATCGATCCGAACCGAAATTCGAATCGATCCGAACCAAATTTTTCAAAGCTGAACATATCTAGAGCATACCATTTTAAACAACATTCTAATTTACTTCTGTTATCAATTTGTCCTTCGTTCTTTTGGTATCTTTTGTTGAAAAGCAGGGACATATGCTCAGGAGCCGACCCATTTCTGAGGAACTATATGGCAGCAGTTTAACAAGATTGTTACCCATTTGCAAGAGCACTAGATGGCAGCATTATTTCCTGCCATGCAGTGCTCCAGATGCCTACCTAGGTGATAATAGAGGTAAATTGGAAACTTTTTTTAAATGGTATGCTCTGTCTGAATCACACAATATTTCATATCCCTTTAAGTTAAAACTCTTTATTTTGATTATGTGACTAATAGCACAACTTTTACATTGGCTGATTAAGAAAACTCCCACAGCTTGGGCATAAGAACAAAAGATTACTTTTTTAGTACGGGAGCATCAGTTAAAAGGAAGAGAAACACAAAACCACAATGCACATGAAAAATGCCCTTTTTTAGATGCAGCAAAGAATAATAAAAAATGAATATTCTTTAAACTACTAGTAGAGCTCCAAAAATGTTACTTGTGGCTAAATCTGTACCTGACAACATAATATCCTGGCTGGCTACTAAATTTTCAGGTACATTTTTCATTCCCTGTTTTAACGTCCAATTTCTTTGAATTCCAATAAAAAGCGTCTAGGGGACATAACAGCTCTCAGTTCTGGTTACTGTGAAGTTTTCCAGAACATCCCTACCTTAAGGCACCGTTTGGTCACCATTCTGTCTTTGTGACCCTTCTTAACCTAAGCTGGTCAGCAGGCTAACTCTGGTGTCAATATTGTTTATGGGAAAAGACTGATGGCAACCAGGTGGGGTTTGCAGTACTGTCTTTTTTAGCATGGCTAGGGAATGCATGTTCCAATCTCTAAACATGAGAAATGCTCATCTGCAGCCGTGGTTTCTCCACTTCATTTACCACTATCTGCTCAGTAACATGTCCTTAATAAAAAAATGATCAGAAGTGTGTTTTTATGTTGCACAATCATGTCATGCTTTGTTTTTTATTTTCCCTGTTAATTCTGTAGTACATTTTTATATTGTCTCTCACAGCCCAGATAAAGTATTTCAGATGTTTTTGTATTTATTTATTTTAGTCCTGCAGGGTATATACAAGTATTTCAGATATTACTATACAGAAGAGTATTTCTTATTGACCACTAGTCAACGTCTCACCAAGAAGATTTGTTAGACCCTATATGTAAACATTATTCCATTAGTTGCCTCTCTGGTTCATGACTTCAATCCTTTTTGACAGTGAAATGTATTTTGGTGAGTGAGCTATGCATTAAGTTATACATTGATCATGTTTGATGCTTGTAACACCAATAACTGTTTTTTTTTTTTGCAGTGAAATTCTTTTGGAAAGATTAGGCGGTGGGAGTGTTCTCAATGTTATTATTGGCTAACATAATAAAGAATTAGAGGGCCTGTCATAAGTAGGAAATCAGTATGGCTATAATTGCATTTATAATTCAATCTTCTATTTATTTTTTACTATGTATTTTTGGAAGCCATCAGTGTGTGAATAGGAACAGCTTTCGAGTTATCGTACATAACTTAATTACTTGCTACTTTCAATAACTTAAGTTTGTTTAGTTCGTATAAAAGAAACTCAAGCAGGACACGACTGGAAGGGTCGAGTGACCTGGCCCACCCTGAGTGAACTAGAAGTAGTGTGCGTCAGGAGCACAAACATATGTAGGCACTAGGACATTTTGTCCTAAGGGATCTTGGAAAAATATGTAGCAACAACATGCTTGGAGTTTTGGAAAGATAAAGGCCTTTTTGTTTCTGTGATGGGGAGAACTGTTTTCAAAGCCATCTTGAAGGCCCCTGTGCCCAGTATCTGCTCATTGCACCTTCCTCAAAGTGTGAGATGCGTTGAGTATTCACAACATGGTTAGAAAGTAGAATATGCAAGGAATTCTGGGAAAATTCCTTTGTTAGTAAGTTTCTGTGATGATAATAGAAATAATGAACATAATATATCCATTGTTATGTTAGTGGCAATTGCTTCTGGAAATTAACCTCGCTAAAAAAATAATGAAAAATTATAAAAAAGCAAATTTTTGCATTGAAAACCACCAAAGGTCAGTGCGCTTAATTATTTGAATCTATATATTGTTTATTTCTCAAAAAGCTGAAAAAAATGTGTATAAGGACAATGTCCATCATATAAGGCGACATCAGACAAGTTTTGCAAAGGACATTGCATAATCTGTGTTAATGTTAATGTTCCTGTCCAAAATGAAAAGGGGCATGACAGTCCAAATGAAGCTTTCATTATTTAGATAGAAAATGCAATTTTAAGAAACTTTTCAATTTACTTCTGTTATCACATTTACTTTGTTCTCTTGGTATCCTGTGTTGAAAAGCATACCTAGGTAGGCCCAGGAGCAGCAGGGACATGGAAAGCACACAATCTGAGCATTTTTCATTCAAACCCCTATTTTGCTGAATAAATGATTTATAGAACTTTACCAATCCATGAGTTCTAAAAAGGGTTACATTATGTTTGGCCAGTGAGAAGCTGTACCATGGTATTTTTCATCCAGTTTTGTGGCAAAGCCCAGCTGCTCTGGTAAGAGAGCAGAGGTCTGAAAACCTGCAGATGAAATGCAAAACTTACACCTAGGTTTCATTTGACCTCTATAGTAATGGACTGTACTTAAATATATATTAGGTTGCAAGATCAGACCATGGTTTTGGGCACTGACGCCACTTTATTTTTATATATCACAACAGCTAGATGAATGTACTACATGAGAATAGCCATACACAGAGCAGAATAGAATTTGTCATCAAACTGACACCCAAAAGTTTATCGTTTTATGATAGAAATGAATATTTATCATGCAGCAGATTGTCACAGCCTGGCAACAAACTGTTTACAGGATCGTCTCATCAGCAGTCTCTTTCTTTTTAATTGTTCTAAGGCTTTCTCTAGATTATAAATTCTGTGTTTTTTATTTGTACTACTGTGATCTTGCTTATGTTTGAATTCTATGCTACTAATCAGTTTCTTACTTATGTGAAACACGTCCGTAAAATAGCTGGTTTAAAGCCCTATTCTTCATGAGCTAAGGTGGGCTGCTGCTATGGCGTTATGAAGTACATCTGGTTTTACCTAGTCTGAGTTGTCATCTGTACTTCTAAAAGATCCCTGACATTAAAACATGACTTGAGGAATGTTGTGTTTATGTATTCCTGGCCTATAGGCTCTTTTTAATTTGATGCACAGAAAGGATCACCCACTAGATAGATAGATATCTTTACTAAGCATCTAGTGCACACTCTCACTATAAAGCAGTCAAATTAGACTTTTTTTTAATTACAAAAGTTGTAGCGACAGACCAGACATGCCTGTTAAAACTTGCTTTGCAATTTATGGATTAAAAGCCACACCTCTAGGGGAACATCAGCACCAGAGCTGTTTTTGTTGTTAGAGACAGTTTGTTTGAAGCCACTGTTCTTTCTTAGTCTGGCAAGTGATGACATAACATTAACCCCTTCAGTCAATAGAAATGAGTGTCACTGCTAGTAAGAGACACTCCTATGATCAGGCAGTGCCTTGGGGCATGTAATTCTCATACCCAGAGCTCTCTGTTTCTGCATTCACTTTGTGTGTGATGTTTTGATGATTTGCAGATTGCAGGTTGCTGAAAGATAATCTCAGACTATGAAGCGCTCTATAAAAGAAGCTTACATACAGAAGACATACAGCTTTGTACATACCTACATATAGAGTGAATAGCTATACTGCTATCTCTGAAGGTGCTTAAAGGGACATTGTACCCTAAATTTTCTATTTATACAGCCAATCTGGTGGTGTTTTTGTAAAAATGTATGGTTTTGCTTATTTTTTTAAGAACATTGTGCTGATTTTCAGACTCCTATCCAAGCCCCACAGTGTCAGATGTATACGTGCATTTACAGACTACTGCTGGCTCCTGGTTATGTTATCTGTCTTTTCATATGTAGAGGGGGGAGGGAGTGTCTGCTTTTTTTTACCCAGACCCTTTCAGTGGGTGTCCCAGCCTAACCTTATCAACAATGCTAAACTGGGAGCTTCTAAGAAAGTTTTTAAAAGGTTTTATACTGGATTTTTAGATCACTATCTGTGCATATTATTCTTTATATTAATGTCTATTACATGCAGCTATATGAAAATTGGTGTATACTGTTCCTTTAACTAGGGTGAAGGGAGAGTCATGGCATTATATCTTCCAGTAATGCCCTATAACTTTCTCTGTTATAATGATAAAAATCAGCCCAAGAAAGTATTTTTGTGTGTATTGTACGCAGCTGGCAGGTATTGCTATTGATGGATTAACTTGCTGTGCATTGCTAGCCTTTTCTTGTAGCTAATGTGTTAAATCTTTGTCTCATTGCACGTGCATTGCTCCCTCTTCACTAAAGGTATACATCCAAGGTAAATTCTGTAGCCTTGATCTGTAATCTGACTCTTGCTTGTACCCTTCAATTTTCTTAGCCTTTAGCCACTGTTAAAGTGCCTTCTAAATCCCCTGACACCACTCACAACTATAGTAAGGCTTACAATGCTATTAGAGCAGTGGTTGGAAACACAAATGCACAACGGTTATCATGTTTTAGTATCAAGTGCTGTTTTCAGGACAGTTGTTCACAATTATTACCTACTTGGTTTAAACAGTACTTTTTTTTTAATGCACTTTAGATTTTCTTGTGAACTGATTTAGTTATGTTACCTTACCTGGCTGCATTACAACGGGGTTGTAAGAAGTGAAAAAGTAAAGTTCATGGTCAACAGTTTTAATATGGTTTCAATTTGACCCGCTGCACATAAATGTAAATTTATCTTTTTGCTACTAGTTACCTAAAGCAACCAAAATATACTTTTGTTACATCTTCCATTTTAATGGCATTTCAAACTATAATAATGAAATCCAAATATCAGATAAACTTATTTCATATCATTAAGGAGAGGGGGGAATCTGGCAGTTGTCTGCTACTTTGACACCTCTACTGGGAGTCTCTTAAATGAATCCACCACACATTCTGCAAAAGTGAACTTAGAATTTAAAACCGTGATGTACTGTAAATGAGGAAGGGGCGAGGGCACCAAAATGTCACATTAAAACGTTGGAGTGATATTTCAAATCCAGAGAGTGCAATTATTTTGTGGATGTTATAATTTTTGCTTTGCACCCTGGTACTTTCCAAGATAGTTTGAGAGTGCGCTATACTATAGAATTTATATATATTGGGTGGTTTAGGTGCTAGGTTACATTTAGCAAGGTGACATTTGACAAAGGCACATGTTATGTGCCAAAACGTTATGTCTGTTTATTATTGGGAATAAAAGGATCTTTTATAAAGTCCAGTGAGTGCCTGCTTCTTCTTTGGATATTCTATGCACTTTATAGCAGTGCACCTTGGCAGTTCTAACGGATGGGGTAAGATTGGGCTGTCCTGTCTGGACTGTGTGTGTGTATATATATATATATATATAATATATTCAATTATTCACTTGTGTACCCTAAATTTTCCCTTATTTGCCCTGATCTACACCTAACTTGTGTGTGTGTATAACTGTATAAGATATGTGTGTGTATATATGTGTGTGTGTTCTGTATATGTGTGTGTGTATATATATATATATATATATATATATATATATATATATATATATATATATATATATATCATAAATAACCTGTGTGTGCATTTCCAGCATTCAGCTGTGTATAACCTTTTGGTGCTTTATCCTGCAGAACAACAATTTTTTGTGTATTTTATTTTTTCAACTTAAATTTTTTGCTATATTTCTTCTAAAGTTTTAAAGTAAAGCAATGCAAATACAATTTAACATTTATAATCTCAGTTTCTACAGCACCCAGGCTTAAGAAAATGTTAAAGATAATATGCAATTAGCTCTAAATATACAATAGACCTGCTTTCCATTTCCGAGTGAGATTTTCTTGATATGCCTTAATATAAAAAAAAATCCCTTGTGTAAATCATATGCAGTTACAGGTTTCTCATCACCTTCTCTGGAATGCACACAATTATTGTACACCAAATTCTTTGAATTCTTAAAAACAATGGTTTTTTTTTTGTTTTTTTTAAGATTCCAACAAAATATTTTTTTCCTATATTTTTTTTCCTATATATATTTTTGGTTTTTACAGTTACGGGGGTTGTCATTGAAGAGAACCACAAATTCCACTGAAACTGAAATCAGCCTTGTGGTTGTGACACTTCTTTTTTAGGGAAAAAAAGTAAATGGCCCTGGGTCAGCTGCATTGATTTAATGCATTACTTAGGCTGCCAGAACTGAGGTAGAATCTCCTCAGACTGCATCAGGAGTGCCTCAAGCTTCTGTGATTCCTTTTGATCAAATCTCTGTGAAAGATGAGTGTCATGCCCTCTTCAAGCCAGCTGTGAGGGGACTGCCCTGTGACTGAGAGCAAGCTGGAACAGAGCACAACGGGGCACTGAGGTGAGAGCATGCTGCAGAGGTGAGAGAGGCAGACACAAACTTAGAGGTCCCAGAAAACACCAAGTGGGAGGATCTCATTCCACTCCCCAGTGTACAGTCTTGGTATTCATCAGACCTTGAGGTGCTCATATTCAAACAACGCTAAGAAGGCATGTGATGGTTCTGCAACAGTACTTGTACAGACAGGAGTTAGCTTCATCTACATAGCTGGAGAACTCCCTGACGGAATGAGGAATTAACTTCCTGGGATCTATGGACTTGCATTCTTCCTAAAAAAAATGGCCAAAGTAAGAAAACTTTTTTCATTTTTGTAAATAGTTTTAGCTGTAAATTATTCCCTGTTTTAAAATAGTTTAATAACTAACGTTATTTGGCATTCTATATAGATACTACATTGCTGTATGAATTTTTAGCCATTTCATAAAAAAGACCACTAGTTTCATATTCAGACTATTTAGATTGTCACTTATTTGGATTACACAAACTATAATGTGACTTTAAAAGAGTCCCACATAATGTGCTTTAAGCAAATGCATTAACGTTCTTATGATGCAAGAATGCTTTTAAGAGCAGACAGTAAAAAAAATATTCCTGAAGTCCCTTTCAGGATTATTAGTGTCCGGTGATCTGTCTGTATAAATAATGCATACAAACCTCCTTACTTTATTCTAAAGGCTGTTGTTGCCCTTCCTTGCATTAGATTCACTATATATATATATATATATATATATATATATATACATATATATATATATATATATATATATATATATATATACATATATATACATACATACATATTTATACTTCATATTCTGTGAGATATAATTAAAAGAGTGGATTGTCAATTCATTTTGCACATTTTAGTACTTTTAATTGTAGGCATGATTTTTATGTAACAAGTGCTGAATAATAAACAGGATTCATTAACTTCATGAAAAAAATATATTTACTCTGCCATTTTCAACAAACATATATCCATTCACTGAGATCACACACCTCACTGGTTTGTACTTTTTGTGTGTTAATCAAATTTTAGTTAGTAAAGAGGAAACAACTATGCCAGTGAAATTGATACAGAATCAGGATCAATAGAATGAAAGATGGGTTTTAACTATACAGTATCCATTATAGTAAATACTTGGGTAAGGTGTGCCAAGTCTCATCTCTGAGTACATATGACGTAATGGTTAGAGTGGTAATAGATAGCTTTTAATGTCTGCTAAATTCTGTCCACTTCAGGTGTCTGACTGTTCTGTTCCCTCTTGCGGAGAGTTAATCAGATTTATCTGCTTTACTATATTCTCTGTCAGAATTCAGAATCACATAGCATCTTGGCTTCATGAAGTGCAGAAGCTTATTGTTTGCCTTTATCTCTTTGGTGAGCTAAGTCTGCGTTGCAAGACCTTGGGGCATGTTGTGTAGCAGCCTACAAGTGAAGTCAGCTTCATTAGTTTTATGATGGCACATCACTACATGGGCTGGTGTTGCTGCTCCCTCCCAGCAAGTCCTGGAGCAGGATCTGGGCTGCCTAGGTTTGGATAAGCTTGTAAGGATTTGTCAGCCAGATGTGACACGATTGTCAAGAGGCAAGTAAAGGAGGAGATCTGATATTAATCAGTGCATAGCTGGAAGCTAAACTTTCTCAAAGCAGTGTAGAAACATGTTCTTCTCATTTACTGCTCTGATTTTTGTCCATGGATCTGCCACTGACTCAATTGCACGCTTTATTACAACAGGGTGTACTGCTTAATGGCCTTTATTCAGCATTGATGTGCATGTATGCTGCAAATATAGAGTCTTTTTTTAAAAGCTGGTTGATCTTTGCTTGTTGGTTTTGCTACAATTCTGCTAACTTCATAAGTTTTTAGGTAAAATGGTTTAATAGGAATTCTGACAGTAAGCTAAATGACAAAAATGGGTTTCAACTTGTATGAAATTTGATGTACAGTGCCCCTGTCTGACCTGCGACATAGTTTGAGGTAGCCTGTGAGCGGATGTTTCTAATTCTTCTTTACAGTGGTTCCTTTCATTCCCTCACAAACATTGTAATGGTATACCTGCATTTAAATGACAAGTCTGTGTTTGGTTTTTCACCCCCAGAATTTCAGTCATTTGTTTGCAGACCCTCATTCCTGAAATTAGTTTTTTGTATCATATTAAAAAATGCATGTTTATTGGCAATTAAATAATTATATGAATAATTTCTAGCAATACATCTCGGTCTTGTGGTGAGTTTCTGTTCTAACCTTGAGATACAGTACATAAAAAATACTAGCTTATTAATCACAGGGAAAATAAGGTTTTGTATCAATTATTAATAACCTGTATTGTTGCATCTTCCTATTTTACGTCAAATTCGCCAAACTCGGGGTAGCTTGTGTGTGTGAATATTCTCTCTCTTTCTAGCCACACCAAATACTTGAGAATCAGTATTCTAGTAAGTACACCTTTTATATGTATATAGGCACATCCTGACGATGGATGGACATTGCAGAAGAAAGCACTGTTTATTGGTTGGGTGTGGTTACAAGTAGGTGATATAGGCCCTAGCCAAAATCCTTACCTCCTGCACTTATTTAACTTTATTTATAAAGAAACTAATAGGGTCCTTAGCAGGTGCATATGCTGTCAAGTGTTTCATCTGGCTTTGTATACATAGTATTTCTGAATCTGCTGTAATGCCGCTGATTCTGCGTACTTACTGGGAACCTGTTTCAACCAGTGCAGTGAAATAACTGAACAGGAAGCTGTCCATTATTTTTTTAATTCATATTCCAAAAACGTTTAGACGTATCTTTGTTATATTATAGTCATTATTAAACATTAATTGTAGTGTTCAATCTAAGAAGTTCTGGATACTGCCTGTTTAGCAGCTCTGTAAACACTACAGTGTTTACAAATGTGACTAGGGGGCTATGCTTCAAACCTAACAGGTTGGGTGGCAATACTAGGTACCCTGGGATTATGCCCAGTTATAACAATTAAACAATAACTATGTTTATTATGGTAGTTGGATAACAAAACTGAAATAACTATTAAAGCAAGGTTTATTGTGCACAGTGCAGAAACTTCACAATGTATTTTCATTATTTATTTGACCAGTTTTCCTGTAATTTAAATGTGGAAATTACAGTTTTCCCTCTTCCCTCCAGAGAGGCTGGAGTGTACTCTATTCAGCATGCATGAGCATTAATTGCTTGATATATGCATTTCAATCTGTCCCTAAGTGTCCACAGAAATGGAAGTAACACTCAAAAGTATTTTCAAGGGGTGTGCCTCTGGACTGCAAAACGTCACATATTTCCAACCAAATTATGTTTTAAACTGCTTTTAACATATTTATTTATATTGCAGTTTGTACATAGAGCATTTTTTAATGCAGTGATTTCATTTCTTGTGCTAACAGAAAAACTATTAATTTAATGTGACTTTAACCAACAACTAAATATATTGGTCCAAGCAAAAAATGTAATATTAAATTGCATTTAAATTTTTGAACTGTGTAATTGAGCTGGGAAAGAATTTGTTTTAATTACACATAAGTTTCCCATCCTGGTGTTGCAGCGCAGCCTTCTATTAGCTCACAACCCAACTGCAGACAGCACACAGAAATAGATAATACAAATAAATACAAACCTTGCAGTCAGTTTGTTGGTACCTGTAGGTCTCTGAAGAGACATGATTAGTTAGATTTTAAATAAAAAAGACTCAGGGGAGTGTAAAAAGTGCAATTTGTATACAGAAATTGTTGATGAGAAACAGGCAAAATAAATATATTTTTTCCTGTGCTTAAAGGGACATTGCAGGCAAAATATAAATGCACGTATATTTGCAGTATACATGTATTCTCAAAAAAGCATCTAGTAAGTTATCACTGTTTTAGTGTTAACATTTTTCTCTGCACGTGAAGCATAGCTAGATATTCTGAGTGCCCCAGCATTTTAAATACTGCAGCTGCTCAGAGAGCCAATGTCAGTAATTAACAAATTGAGTCATTACCGGATGGTACAAGCACCTTAGACTCTGAACAAGTGCTGTGTCCTGGTGCACGGTGCATAGTTTAATACACTTTTGAAACAGCTATAACGTTTATTAGAAGCAGTTTTGATAATACATGTATATTACACAAATGCTTCTATTCAACACTGAAATGCACCCATGAGGATTCCAATTCTGTGCAATAAATATACAATAAATCACAATATATCGCTATGTTATATCCTTCTCTATTTGAGGACGCCATGTTATATTCTCCTTCTGGAAATATCTCTCATTAATACATCTATATTGGATGAAAACACCTTGGATACATTCTTAAAGGTACAGTCCTGAACTGCACATATCCTTTTTTTGTTCTGTTTTTCACCAAGATCACATTTATTGTCACTGGATTCTAATTTTGACTGGAATGTCCCTTCAGTCCCTTGAGTCTACACAGGACAATTAGGCAAATGGTGACACTGTGTTCCATTATTCCTGATTAAAGGGACATAAAACACAAAAAGTTTCTTTTATTATTCAGAAAAAGCACACAATTTTAATTAATTTTTCAATTTACTTCTATTTTCAGTTTTGCTTCATTCTTGTGATATTATTTATTGAAGGAGCAGCAATGCACTACTGGGAGCTAGCTGACCAGATTGGTAAGACAATGACAAGAGAAATATATGTGCAGCCACCAATCAGCAGCTAGCTCCTAAGCCTACCTAGGTTTGTTTTTCAACAAAGGATATCAAGATAATGAAGATTATTAGATAATATAAGTAAATTGGAAAGTTGTTTAAAATTGTATGTACTGTCTGGGAAAAAATAATATTTTGGGCTTCATATCCCTTTAAGTGTTATAGGGAACTAGTGCTGAGACTGACGAGGAGCTGTGAGATTGTATAATATGCTAAACTGCAGATGTTTCTTTAAAGGGACTGTCTACAGTGCAGGCACACTTTTGTTTTTATGAAGATTATCCACAGGCAATCATTGTGTGCCACGTATAAGTCCATATAGGATTAAATACAATGTTGATTGTACACTTTTATTTAACATATTTGCTTTTTACCAAAGGAGCACTGTGCAATATCCCTTTAAGGATTAATTGGTCGTTGGCTGATTAGAATAACTCCCACCCTTCCATATGTACATATCCTCAGAAACAGTGCAACTCTACCAACTACTACAGTAGAACACAGAGACCACTTCTCACACAGACAAATATAATTAGCTAAAAACAGGAATTTAAAATAAACGCACATTTTGTTAGATTCACCACATTCTACTCACAATAAGTAGTGAACGTTATGCAATAAAATGTGTATATTGTCAGTGTTTAACAAGAGAACTGCAACTCCTGTGGTGATGGCTTTTTTACTAGGGGGATGAACGTTTATAGTAAACTCATTTGTTTTGTATTAACTAAACTATACATTATTATTATTATATATATATATATTATTATTATTATTATTAAAAAGGGACAGTAAAGTCAAAATTAAACTTAAATGAATATGAAAGAGCATGGAGTTTGAATTAATTTTCACATTTTTCTTCTATTATCAATTTTGCTTAGTTCTCTTGGTATCCTTTGTTAGAGAGTAATCCTAGTTGAGCTCAGGAGCATGCGTGCACATGTCTAGCAATCTGGCAGCTGTGTTTGCAACTACATATAACATTGTTGCAAACACTGCTACCATAGACTGCTAAAGGATAGGCCTGTGCATTCAGAGGTTTTGGATGCCACCGAATGAGGAAGAAGACAGCTGCTTGTGGCGTTAAGTTCTTTTCGGAGCCCGATATTTTTTCTTGTGAAAGAACAACATACTAAGATCTGTGCAAATCCAGATCTTAGAGTGGGAATCTTTTACAGGAATCAATCCGGCCACTAAAATATCTGAAGGGGACGAGCAGCTCCTTACTTCCACATTCGGATCCTCATGAAGGTTCTTAATGCACATATCTATTAATTATAACAATTTATTTGACCATTCAGGAGTATGATGGGTGCTTGTAGTCTCTTAATACTATAATAGATAATGCAGTGTGTGTATATATCTATCTATATATCATTATTATTACTATTATTTTATGTTTTTTGGTAAAGCTTTTATTGATTGGATCTTCTGCTCAAATGAACATTTCTGCGGGTTACACACATAATCCCAGCATGACATTTTTGCATTAGACTGTCCCTTTTAAAGCCACACTTAATATTAGTTTGTTATTACATCCAAGCCCCAGTTAGCACAGTCTACAGGGCCAGGTTGTATTAAAGGGTCATGCAACCCACATTTTTTTCTATAATGATTCAGAGCATATCATTTAAATACCTAGGTTGGCTCAAGAGCTGGGAGCTAGCTGCTAATTGGTGGCTGCACATAAATGCCTCTTGTCATTGGCTTACTGATGTGTTCAGCTAGCTCCCATTAGTTCTTAGCTGCTCCTTTAATAAAGGATAACAAGAGAAGAAAGCAACATTGATAATACAAGTAAATTGGAAAATTGTTTAAAAATGCATGCTCTATCTGAATCACAAAAGAACAATTTTGGGTTTGATGTCCCTTTAAGGAGTCACGGAGGGACAGGTGCAGGATTGACACTAAGGATGGGTTTTTTTTCTTCCTGGATAGTTTGTGTAATGAGGTTCATCTATATTTAGTTTAGAAACCATACTCTTTGTATTGGGGTGCTGTGCCAAATACAGCCAAATATGTTCCTAAACTTTACTAGTGTTTGTGTCAGACATAAAGCAGACAACATTCATGCAACTTGTTTATGGCATCTTTCTGTGTTTTTTTTTCTTGTTTGCTGCACTCCAGTAATCTTATTATATTCTGTTCATATTCTGACTACAGGCTGTGAATTTAATGGTGCAGTTTCACCAGATTTGATTAACTGCTTTTACCCTAGAATATCCTTTTGCAATTCCCATCTTTCTAAACCCCTGTGGCTATCTGATGTGCACTGCCTTATTTGTGATGCGTGTATCATAAGGGGTTAATAAAAGATGGCAACATGCATTCAATACATATAACACACTTGTTTTGCCAGTTGAGCTGACCGCAAGTAACAGAACTATTTAAGAGTGTGGAGTGTGACATAATGTGTCCTATATGTGATGTTTTATACCAGTGATTTAAAAAACACTGTTTTATACCATTCTTGAGAGGTTGATTAGAATATTGTAATGCTCTGCTTTAGCTTGAGTTGAGAGCCTTGTATCATTCTAAGGCAGGTTCATTTTAAGACTTCTTGCTGTGGCTCTGTTGTGTTTTAGATTTTTATAAGGTTTTACTTAGAAAAATGTGTTCAATGTCTCAACGCTTCCTATCAAACAAATGAATGATCAAAAGCAAAAAAAAAAAAAAAAATTGCAATCAAATAAAAAATCTAAAGCAGTTTTAAAATAATTTTCAACCCAGCAAGAAATCCTTGGTTGCGCAGTTATGTCAACACTTATTGGCTGGTAAGCACAGCTTATGTAGCCCTTATGGATTGGGGCAAATCACAAAATAATTTAATTAAAGGGATATGACACTGAAAATTTTTATTTTGTGATTCAGATGGGGAATACAATTTTAAACAATTTTCCAATTTACTCCTAGTATCAATTTTGCTTAATTCTCTCTGTATCTTTTATTGATGGAGCAGCAATGCACTACATGATGGGTGCTGGCTACAATTATACATTGGTAAGCCAATGACAACAGACGTATGTGCAGCCACCAATTAGGAGCTAGCTCCCAGCTCCTAAGCCTACGTAGGTATGCTTTTCAACAACGGATACTAAAAGAACAAATATAATAGAAGCCAATCGAAAAATTGTTTAAAATTTGTATGTTTTTTCTGAATCATGAAAGAAAAAAACTTTTAAGAATCTGAACATCTGTTTAACATATTTTATAATATCTCATTTTTTATGCAACAAAGGATGACTAATGTCACTTAAGGTGCACCCACCAAGTAGTTTGAGATTGAATTCATTTGATTTTGCGTACTAACACAAGCAGGATCATTTATAAAACTTGAATAGTGTGGCACTGAAAGGGTTGCAAGTGATGATGCAAAGTCCTAGTGATCTAATCCTTTCCTGCATGAGTTGGCTTTTAGGTTTCATCTGTTAATTGACAATGAGACATTACTGCTATTGTACAACTATTTTGTCTGTTACAACTTCTCAGATGGATCAGATTATATCCACATGCTTTTAGCAGACACTTCCAAACATTGCTGAGTGGATCATGATCTCGCTGTGCTCTCAGATCAACCTATTGTCTTATGTTGTAGAGGAGCAACAGACGTTGTTGGCCCATCTACTTCACTGCCAAATAATTACAATTCTATTATGTTTTCCATTATAATTCAGGCCTCAGTATAACAACCCTGTCCTCTTTCTTACCCTTCAGAGATATATTCTAAGTAGACCAAACCTTTACCGGTGGTGAAATAATGCCTTAATGGCCAAAACACAGTAGTGTCATAATGAAGTTGTTTTAAAGCATCTGCTTTCTTGCTGCGGCTTTAATTGTGCTAGCAAAGAAATTATCATATTAACATGTATGCCATAATATTAATATAAGTGTAAGTTTAAATTAAAGGGATAGGAAAGTCAAAATTAAATTTGTATGATTCAGATAGAGCATGTAATTTTAAGACACTTTTAAATTCACTTCTATTTTCAAATAGGTATCCCTTGTTAAAAACCAAGAAAACGCAGATATCATACACTAGTGGGAGCTAGCAGCTGATTGGTGCCTACACACATTTGACTCTTGTGATTGGCTAACTAGATGTGTTCAGCTAGCTACCAGTAGTGCAGTGCTGTTCCTTAAGTAAAGGCTAACAAGATAATGAAGCAAATTTGATAATAGAAGTAAATTGGAAAGTTGATTCTATACAAATCATCATGAAAGAAAATGTTGGGGTTTCCTGTCCCTTTTAATATTAAAATGTGTAGTGTGTGTATGTATGTGTGTATTTATAAATATATATGTATATGTGTGTATAGTATCTCACAAAAGTGAGTACACCCCTCACATTTTTGTAAATATTTTATTATATCTTTTCATGTGACAACACTGAAGAAATAACTTTGCTACAATGTAAAGTAGTGAGTGTACAGCCTGTATAAGTGTAAATTTGCTGTCCCCTCAAAATAACTCAACACACAGCCATTAATGTCTAAACCGTTGGCAACAAAAGTAAGTACACCGCCAAAGTGGAAATGTCCAAATTGGGCCCAATTAGCCATTTTCCCTCCCTGGTGTCATGTGACTCATTAGTGTTATGAGGTCTCATGTGTGAATGGGGAGCAGATGTGTTAAATTTAGGGCTAGATTTATCAAAGCTGAGGCGTACAGGGGCACATATACGCGCCCCTGTACGCCTCAGCTCGCCCCTGGCGGGGCGAAATTACCCGCAGGTAATCAACATTGCACACGAGCGCAATTTTGCGCTCGCGTGCAATCCCGCCCCCTGCTTACGCACAGTCAATCACGCGCGGGCAGTAGCTGTCAATCTCCTCGGTCGGACTCGACCTTGGAGATTGTATTTCGCCACCTTAGAGGTGGCGAAGAGCTTAGGGAAGCAGCAGTCTGGTGACCGCTGCTTGATAAATTACGGGGAGCAAGTTCTTGTGAGAACTTGCAGCCGTAGGGGCTTGATAAATCTAGCCCTTAGTGTTATCGCTCTCACACTCTGTCATACTGGTCACTGGAAGTTCAACATGGCACCTCATGGCAAAGAACTCTCTGAGGATCTGGAAAAAAGAATTGTTGCTCCACATAAAGATGGTCTAGCTATAAGAAGATTGCCAATACCCTAAAACTGAGCTGCAGCATGGTGGGCAAGACCATCAGGGCCGCCACTAGAAATTTTGGGGCCCCTGACTTAACCATTGATCAGGGCCCCCCCCCCCTTTGACATGTACAATTTTTGACCAAGTGACTAATACGTATATGCACTTTTTTCTAAAGTGTCTATTTAAACTTGGAAATGTTGTAAAGGTAGTAACATACAAACACACAGACACACTCATACACTGAAACACACACACTCACACATAAGGATTCACATATAGACACTAGCAGACACGTAAAGGAACACACAAACGCACTCAGACACAGACACTCAGCACTTGATTACATTGACCTGACAAGTAATGAGGTAGACTACAGTTCTGTAAAAAAAAGGAGATTTAGAAAACAAAATATGGAGTTCTGATTATCTTTTTGTAAAGGAAGATGCCAACTAAATGATGACAACAGCATGCAGTGGCTGAAAGGAAGGGCCCTGAACTGCCTAAACA